>NW_015387579.1:18843-31546 GCF_001527695.2 Protobothrops mucrosquamatus
TTTATTGACACGGAGGAGATGGATTGTTTAAGTTTAGAGTTTGGAGTTAGAGATATTAATATTTGTTTACCTGTATTTGAATATTAGCCTAGGTTTGGTTTGGGAAGTCCGGGGGGTGGGGGGATGGGATAAATCATTGTGTAATACCTGTGATGTATTTCTTTTTTCTTTTATGATAAAAACAATAAAATTTTATATTGAAAAAAAAGAAAATGATGAAAAGTGAAAGGGAGCAGTTATAAGAGCAAGTGGATACAACAGGTACAGGTATTGGACTTTAACAATATGTGAAAGTTTCCCCAAAGCCCAGGTTTGGGACATAAACAAGAGGCCATGGGCAGCTGATCCAAAACTTGCAATTTTCCGACGTTCTTGGATTACAAAATATAGAGCCAGTTCATTAAATTCCTTGTGCAATCTGTTCAAGCCCATCTTCCTTATGCTATCTGTTCACTGGCCAGAACTGGACCCACAAAAAGTGAAAAAGGAGTGGAATCCCCTTCAAATGATGTGCCCTCTGTTGTACCCTATTCTCACCACAGTCATACTATGGAACAGGTGAAAAGAAAGAAGGTGTTTTAATACTTGTTAGGCTCCAATCTTTTCTCATTTTAAAGACATTTGCCAAGTGCCTGACTCTGCCTGCTTTGAGGAATGTTGAAATTCTGAGAGCCAAGACTTTTGGCTGCTTTTTTTTTTTTTTTTGGACTGCCTTGTGAATCAGCAAAGGTGATATAATGGGCTGGGCCCAAGGGTGTGAATGCACTCTCTCCTCATATAACCTCAATTTGGAGAACTGAATTATCAACCTCTGGATCTGTTTATTCCTCTTCTTCCTCCCTGGTTGAGAATTCCCAGAGCTTTGGTCCCCAAACACCTGGAGGATTCCAGTTTGGAGTACACTGCTCTGATACAGGTAGTCCTCGTTTACCGACTGCCCCATTTGGCAACCTAAATTATGACAGCACTGAAAAAGTAGATTATGACCAGTCCTTGAATTTGTGGCCTTCACCAGCATTCTGTATTCCTGTGATTGCCATTTGTGACCCTCTGGCAACCAAAATCAATGGGGAAGCCGGCAGGAAGTCACAAGTCCCAATCATGAGAAAGCTTGCTTAACAACCGGGATGATTCACATAATGACTGACATTGTAAGTCCACATGGGCATGTGATGTTTCACTTTATGACCCCATCACTTAGCAATGAATTTGTTAGGCCCAATTGCTGCCCAATTATAAATGAGGACTGCCTGTATATACCATTTTTGCATCGTGATACAATGCTTTATTTTTATGCTATGCGGACTTCAATCTTTTTGTCTTGCTGACTCACCAAATCAGCTGCCTTTTTATCTCCTTTCCTTCCCTCTCCTCCCCTCCCAGCCAACACCTGTTATGAGGTGGACAGGTGGGGGAAGGTCATGCTCTAATGATCTACTTGATCTGTTTTGGATTGCATGTTAGCCAACAAACCCACTAAACAGCCACATTCTGCTCAAATCAGCATCTGATTCTTGACAGAACACAGCACCACACTAGGTTTTGCCTGGAAGAATGCCACCAGGCCTTCCAGCCAAATTAAAATGCTTTAATTTGCTTTTCCCCTCCAACGCGTCGGCACTTGCTGGAATAAATGCTTCATCTGTGTTCTGTCTCAACCACATCTTACATGAAAACATGACAATCAGATTACAGGTAAGCTCCTAAATTTGCTGAAGTCAGGCTTATAGTCCAACTGTTTTTTTTCCCCCTGAGGAGCCTAGATCTTTCATTTCTGTTACATAAATATGCTAGAAAAAAACATAACACTGAAAAACATATAGGTGCATACAGACAGACAAAGCCCTGGCAGCACGAATTAAAGGCGGGGTTTTTTTTTTTTTGATACCTGGTAAAATCAGGGTTGACTTCTGTGCAGGTTTCTTCCCACATTTAATTCTATATTCATTGATGGAATTTTCAACCTCCTGAAGCTTTTTCACTGCCTCTGTGTACTCTTGTTTTCTTTTCTTTTTCACGTTTTTGCACAGGTCTGGCTCGCCAGCCAGTTTCTTTGCTGCTTCCACCAATTTTTGTTGGATGAGAAAGTTGCTTTCTAGATTTTGCAGCTTTGGGTCCTACAGAGATTTAAATCAATCAGTCAATCAATCGATCTATCCATCCATCCATCAATCAGGATTTGCCATAGAAGAAATGACCTCAATTTAAGCTATACCTTTAAGGTTTCTTTTTTTCCATACGTGTAACAAAGAATAGCTGGTCTTTTTATCAGCTTAAATGTCTTTTTAATTCTGCTACAGCCCATCATTAAGAAGCCAACCGTTTTACGTCATATTATTAGGGTTAAAGTTCAATATCTTTCCAGGAGCAGCTATGGATTTGCATAACTGTCATTCTGTGAACAAAAAGCTGTCACGTTTTCCTGCAGTATACTGCACTTAGTAAGATGATAACACTAATATAATGCCCATACATCTTAAAATCTTATGTATCAATGTTGGTAAAGAATCAGAGAGACTCAAGCCAATTGTATTGTCAATGTTTTGACAAACACGTCACCAAACTTCAGTGGTGCAACCAAGAATATCTGCAGGGTTAAAAACATCAAGACGGTATGTGACTTGCATGGTCCAAGTTCTTCCTCTTTTTATCTGTGATGCATATATTCACGATGTGTAAAACGAGTGATGGAGATTAAATTGCACATCTGGGGGGGGGCCACCATTTTTAATTTTTGAAAACTCTTCCTCTAGATGCCCCTAAACTAGAGATGGCTTTGGGGAGGGAAGGGGGCTTTAAAAAAGGAGGGAAAGAAAGGTTAGACAGTTGCCGAATGCCATCTAAGGCAAGGCAGCTTTCAAACACTGAAGGACAATTCAGAGAACACATGAAGAAATATAGTACAGGTTCTCCTCGACTTACAACAGTTCATTTAGTGACTGTCTGAAGTTACAATGGCAGCATCCCCATGGTCACATGATCAAAATTCAGACGCTTGACAATTGACTCATATTTATGACGATTGCGGTGTCCTGGCGTTCTGTGATCATCTTTTGTTATTTTCTGACAAGCCAAGTCAAAGGGGAAACCAGATTCACTTAACAAAAGTATGTGAACAAAACAAGCTCATTTGGTGGGGCGAAACTCATACTTCCTTCCTTGGAAGCCTGCTTTTCAAGTGACAAAAAAAACCACACAACCTGCTCTACCTCCACCCTTACTTTGCCCAGCCTGGGTGTTGAATCCAGTTTTCTTCCTGTTCCACTGACAGTTTAATGCAATCTTGCTGGTGTTATGCTTGAAACCAGTGATCTGTTTTACAGCATAGCTGTTCCTTGTTTGTTTATTTGTTTATACAGACATACATGAAAAGAACCTTAAAAAAAATGGGAAGGGAGCAATCTGCATTACTTTGGCTTCCAGATACCAGGTTGAGGGTCCAGAAAATAGAAGACCATAACATATCTATCCTTCCATATTGGCTCATCTCTAAATTTTGAAATACAAGGTAGTCCTCAACTTATGACCACAACTGAGCCCAAAATTTCCATTGCTAAGCAAGACAGTTAAGTGAATTTTGCCCTTTGCGACCTTTCTTGTCACAGTTGGTAAGTGAATCACTGGAGTTGTTAAGTTATTAACACGGTTGTGAGGTGAATCTGGGCTTCTCAATTGACTTCGCTTGTCAGAGGGTTGCAAAAGGTGATCACATGACCCCCGGGATTCTGCAGTTGTCATAGATACATGCCAGTTGCCAAACTGCTGAATTTTGATCACATGACCCCCCCCCCAGGATGCTGCAAGGGACGTGTGAAAAACGGTCATAAGTCACTTTTTTCAGGGCCGTTGTAACTTTGAATGGTCACCAAACAGAAGGTTGTAAGTCAAGGACGACCCGAACAGTTCTATGACACAAAATGTAAACAAAGACGTCTATTTTACCAAAAAGTGCTTCCCAAAACAGAGTTGCAAGTCACATTTTATAAGTAATTGCAACATGGATTTGAAGTTAAGAACCTGAAAAATTAAACTCCAAATAACAAGTTACAAGAATGGTTGCATAGTAGCTCGCCATATTTTGCTTCCTACGTTAGCTTTCAACTGATACCAGAAAAGACTGGCTTCCAACAGAAAGGCCTACATAAATCCAAAAGGAAATGATGAAACCTCCTAAAACATGTACAGCTCTCAGTCAGAAGGAAATAGTTCACCTCCCACACATAATTTATGCCCACGTTATGGAGTAACGTGCTCTTCAAAGAGGTAAAAGGGAAGGCATCTTTTCCAATAATGTGCAATTCCGAAAATCTGCTAAAAGGCACTTCTCTGCATTCTATGTTTCACCGAATCCCAACAATCCAAATTTCAGGCAACTCAAATTAATAGAGTTAAAATTCTGATTAAGACCAGCTCTTGAAATAATTGTTCAAAGACTGAAACCCACCCACTGATAATTAATCTTTATTTCTAAGAGAACTTACATGGGGGATTCAAGGCCCTTATCCAACACACAAAAAAGTGAGTTTTAACAAGCAAGGTATTTAAAAGAGATCCCACTTAAAATTTTTGGGGTGACCTGATTTTGCCAATGAATCCTCCAAAGCAGGGGTAGGCAACCTCGGCTCTTTTATGACTCATGGACTTCAGCTATGCTGACTCAGGAATTCTGGGAGTTGAAATCCATGAGTCATAAAAGAGCCGAGGTTGCCTACCCCAGCTCCAAAGTCAAGTCTTTACTCAGGAGCTGGGTTAGGGTGAAGTATTCATCCAAGATGGCTGGAGCACCAGATTTTTGTTTTACATTTTGATTTTTACTGTTGTAGTGAGTCACCCAGATTTGTGTTCTTAAGATGGGCACCTGTATAAATATTATACAACCATAAATAAATAAACAAATAAAGATATGCCTACCTCCTCACTGGGTAGCATATTGTCATCCAATCTGAATGCTGTACCTACACGCCTTCTGACTTGAGGAGGCTTCTCTCCAGTGTTCAGAGGATATTCCTTTGGCATTTTTCCAGTGATCTCCTACAGAATATGAGAACAGCACACTTAGCAACCCGAGAAAGAAAGAATGAATACTCCCAAACTACGCTTGACTGGACGAAAACAAGAAGTCTCACCGCTTCCCGCAAACAGATCTTCTTCAACTCTTCAACTTTCTCCAAGAGTTTCTCCTGCAAAAGTTTTTCTTTCTTTCTCAGTTCTAAGATTTTCTCTTTCTTCTGCTCTTCGCTGACTTCTGAATCTTGAGATCCTATAAAAAAAAATATAGACATGTAGACTCAAAGGGCTTGAGGCGAAATCCAATATTTCTGGATGTAAGAAAAATGAACGAAACAAAACAAAAATTAAGGGGAGGAAAAGTACAAATGAATCCCTGTGAGTAGACATGCTCAGTAGCCGTAAAATACTAACTATTTGCATACTGGTGGGAAAACAGTGTTTGGGAGAATAGAAATGCTTAGAACACCACAACTTGTATTGCAACTCAATTTGTAAATTTGTTAGCTTAGCTTTAAAAAGAATGTGTCTTCACATCTTTCCTTAAACTAATCATGATTTTTCAGCAGCACTCCAATGGAATTCAATATACATATACTACTTTCAGCTTAGACAAACATGCATATGCTCTCTTTAAATGTATGCAAATTGTTTAAACTCATTAGATTATGAGGTAAATTCAAGAATGTTGTAAGAAGTAAACGTTAAACCACTGCTTAATTTCTAGCTGCAGTACTTTATAATTTAAGACTTCCTTTTCAAACATCTTTTCTATATATATACTGAGCAGATCCAGAAAAACTAGGTGGTTATAGGTTCCTCAATGGATTAAACAAAGTTTGGAATGGGTTTATTCATACGGGAGATTAAAGTTGTCCTTCTTACAAATGTACAGATCCTGAAAAGGCTCATTGGGAGGAAGTATGATTAAGGTGCTAAGGTGATGATCGTGGACAAGCTAATTCAAATTCTCACTTGGCCATGGAGTTTAGTGGGAGAGTAAATCAACAGTTTTCTCTCAATTTACCAAAAGCTATGAGGCTAATATAAGGGGTAAGCTTAAAGTACATTATCTTGAGCAATCTAGAGGAAAGTTGGGTTATAAGATGCTGATAAGTGCCTCTGGCCATAATGGTTAAGAATTCTGGGAAATGCAGTTTCAATGAATTCAATATATTGAAATACAATATAAGGCTGGGGACCTTTATAGAAAAGTCCTGGAAGACTAGATTTTCATTTCATTACACTGAAACACAAATTCCAGAATGTGGGAGAGATAAATTGGCTACTGCATCTACATACAGAACAAGACCACAGGAGACTTCTGATTCCAGAGAGTCCAAGGCCATCTGGGTGGAACAGACAAAAGATATGACATGTGAATGTCCTAATACCACCCTGAAAGTTGTCCTGAATAAACCTGCCTAGCAGGAGTAGGGCTGAATGTAAATCAGATCAAACAGACTGTAAAATTATGTTTCTTTCTTGCAACCAGAAACTTCTTGCATGAGTAGCCAAGAATGGGGTGGCTAGAACTAGCTATTCGCAATATAATTGGTCCTTTACTCCTTTTCTGAAACTATCACATTTACATAAAACGTCTCCTGAGACTGCTGCTTCAAAACCAAAAAATGCAGAATAAGCAGGAGAGATGAATAACCCCAAAGTGACCGGTTCCATCCATCTTGATTTTGTTTCTCAGCAGTTCTATTTGCTCAGGAGTTCCTCTCCAGATCTATGTACTTTATCTCTGTCTCTCCATCCAACCACTACAGAAGAACGAATATATGGAGAAACACCCCCCCCAAATATCTAGCAAAATCCCACATAAGAAGCCCGTCATCCACATTAACCTAAGGCCTGGGGGGGAAGACCCAGCTTTGAAGAGGACAGAAAAAATAAGAAAAAAGTTTATTTCCGAGAATATATTTCAATTCATGTTTCTTAGGGGGCCAAGCCTTGATTAGTTGATTTTTTTTTTCCTATTACAGGTAATCCTCGACTTACCAGAATTCATTTAGTGGCTGTTCAAAGTTACAGTGGCGCTGAAAAAAATTAGTTACAACTGTAGCAGCATTGTCACGTGATCAAAACTTGGGCATGTATTTATATCAAGTGATTAGCATTTGCAACCTTCCCAGCTGGCTTCCGACAAGCAAAGTCAATGGGGGAAGCCGGATTCACTTAATGACTGCATGATTCGCTGAACAACTATGGCAAAAATGTTGTAAAATTGGGGCGAAACTCACCTAACAACTGACTTGCTTAGCAACAGAAAATTTGGGCTCAATTGTGGTCGTAAATCAAGGACGTGTATGTGTTGGATAATTATCTACTTTTCTGTGCTGGAGGACAATGAAGATAATTTTCCCTCAAAGTCTCTCCCTGATATTTTTGAAATCTGAAGTACCACCACCACTAATAAGCAGGATGTAGGGTAAGTTGAAGGAAAGGTTTTGTTTTCATTTTACTATCACTTCCTTTTATAAAAACCCATTATGATACCCAAAACTGGTTGGGAGATTTTTCCCCCCCCCATGAACCTCTGCTTAAAGGACTAGCCAAGGACTAGCAAGGGTTTTTGTTGGATTTGTCATGTTCAATAATACATTTATCTGAGGTCTCATATTCGTAGGTTTTCTTTTAGGTTTTTACCATTTAGAGCAGGAGTGGGGAACTTGTTGGACTTCAACTCCCAGAATTCCTCAGCCAGCAGAGGAATTCTGGGAGCTGAAGTCTGCAAGTCATAAAAGGGCCACACTGTAGTTCCCCACCTCTGATTTAGAGTGTAACCACCAGCACACTCTATGGTACAAACAAACCTCAGAGATGCAAACGTTTCAAACGGCAAGACTTCCTACCTGAAGAGATTAAGCTACCATTGCTGGCCATAATAAGTTGATTCTTTGCTTCCAAAGCTGTTAGCTTTGAAACTTTTGGCACTCCCGTATCTGTCAGGTCCATTGCAATATCATCCAAGCTTCTGGCTGAGGGAATTTTTGCCTGAAAGAATTTTGAAGCAAACAAACCAAAACAATGAACTACCACGTGTCACCAAGTTAACTGTAGTAAAATAAAAGGTACAAAACACATTTCATACGGTCCCCAAAGCTAAATATATATTGTTTTGAGACTTAACTTGTTTTCTGGATATCAGTGATTAATTAGCCATTAGAAATGTTCAAAATGAATATAGGAAAAAAGAAAGGAAAAATGAAATTCATCAATCAAACATTGTATGTGTTTTTTGGAACATTTCTCTAGCTGTGGCGGGAAGTAGCACAAAATAAGTTAAATAATTGCACTGCTGCTCAAATATAATACTAAAAAAATTGACTGTATTAACTGTAGCCTTTCAACCCAGGCTTCCATATTCCCAATGAATATAAAAGTATTTACAAATGATAAAAAGAGTCAATTCTGCTTGTTGTTCAGAATCACTAAAATGGATATTTTTACAAGGTAGGCTACAAAATGTCATGGGTTAATTTGCAAGGATAATACAGGGAGACCTCAGTTAGTGACCACTCATTTTTGTGACCATTTAAAGTTGTGATAGTGCTAAGCAAGTGGCATTTATGACCAATAATCAATGTTCTGGCCGTTGCAGCATCCCCATGGTCACGTGATCACAATTTAAGAGCTTGGCAACCAGCTCACTCGCACTTATGTGTGCATTTGTAAAAATAATAAAGGTGGGATACAACAAACAAACAAACAACACTTGCCGGGTCCCATGGTCACATGAGTGACATTTGCGATTTTTCCCTGCCAGCTTCCCACAAGCAAAGTCAATGGGGAAGGTTGCAAATTGCTCCTGCCATTCCTTCTCCTTAGGAGCCCACTATGGAGTAGGAGCCCACTATGCAATCTCATACTCCATAGCTTGCCCGCCCGCCCACACTCTATAGTGCCTGCTCACTCCAGTCACACCTCACTGGAATACATCCTTCCCCCCACGTTCCATAGTACTCCTGTCCACTGGCCTGCTTGCAAGACACCTGGGACTTGCAACTTTGTGCTGGCTTCCCAACTGACAATACTTGTTGGAAACTGGCAAGAAGTCATAAGTTGTAATTGTGTCAGTTTCTTGCTTTACAACCCCTGATCTTCTCTCAGCAACAGGGACAGCCAGGATTGCTACCACTAAGGAATATGTTAACGTGACATCGCTCTTCACGAATGCATTGCTTAGCAATGGAAATTCCAATCCCAATTGCTATTATAACCCAAGGACTATCTCTATATAATCACTCTAAAAGATTTCTGGTCCATAGGACAATTCTATAATTACATTAAATATCACTGAAGACCACTTACTTTGCTTTGTTTCCTGTCCAAGTAAAACTGATGTTGACTGATTGCCATCACCCAGATGGATTTGATTAGAGAAGTATTTGCATACCAGGTTTGCACTACAAGGCCACTCTGTCCAAAGGTCCGTCTTGATACTGAAATTCTAAGCATTTTTATAATTTTAAATGAACATTGTTTTTTGAGAGAGAGAGAGAGAGAGAGAGAGAGAGAGAGAGAGAGAGAGAAATAGATATTCTTCATTTGAAGTCAACCCCTTAGATTAACCTTTGCAGTCTGTCCTCTAGAGGTTAAATAAGCAAAGAAGCAATTAACCAACCAACCGACGCCCAAATAGTTAACACTTCAATTTTTAGATGTTTATGTTGTACCTAGCTTAGTTCTCACTAAGATAGCAAACCCGTGCCTGGCCGTACCACTTAGATTACGGTATATAAGAGGCAGCAGCAACTGCTAGAAAGACTGAACATTCATTCCCAAGAGGAGGGGGGGAAGAACTATCAGAGAGAAGAAACCTTTTCTCAAAGAAGTTGGAATGTCAGACATAGTGGAATTTACTCACGACCATCCCCAACCTCCCACTTTTCCCACATGGCTAGAAAGGAGATTTCTTTATACCCAGACTTTCCTGTCACTAGAAAACTGAGTTGAAGCCATTTCCTTCACAATTGTACAAATCAGTTTTGAACTAATATTGACATGAGGAACAAAGCTGCTGATCACAATGGGGCTGTTCTTGAGAGTGCTTTTCTGCTCTCCTCCCTGTCTAGTTTAGTGCACAGAGTATGGATCAAATATAAACCTGTCCTCTTTTGGATGACTGGATGAAGTGTGTAGTGATTATGTTGTATTCTACCTCAGGGATCCCCAACCCCCGGGCCGAAGACTGGCACCGGGCTGTGGCATGCCAGAAACCAGGCCACACAAACAAGTGAAACCCCATCCACGGAATGCAAGCACCACACAAAACCACGCCCCCTTTGGTCCGTGGAAAAACCTCTCTCCACAGAACTGGTCCTGGTACCCAAAAGTTTGGGGGCCACTGTTCTAGCCTAGCTTATTGTTATATCAACAGAATTAGTTTCTTATAGTTTACTCTGTGGCTTCTGAATATATGAAGCAAACTTGTGCTTTCAAAAGGTTTAAAATTTGTATGAGTTGGAAGAGATGCTTTAAAAACAAAACACCAAAATATGTAGTTCACTTTAAAGCAGTGGTTCTCAACCTTTTTAATACCGCGACCCCAACCGGTCGTAAGTCGAGGACTAAACCCGTCGTAAGTCGAGGACTTTCCCTGCCCGGGAGCACCGCGCATGCATGGTTCCGCCCCCTGCGCCGGCCGAGGCGTAGCTGGCAAGCGGCAGAGATGGAGCAGGCCGACCACCAGCTGGCCCAGCCCAAGGGAGGTAAGGCACCCGCTGGAAAAGGGGAAAAAAATGGCGGACAAAAAAAATGGTGGACAAAACAATGGCGGACAGCCTTGCTTGGCGACCCCCGTGAAATGGTCGATCGACCCCAAATGGGGTCCCGACCCACAGGTTGAGAACCACTGCTTTAAAGGGTGGTTTGGGATTCATTTTAAATGTTTACAGAATACTTGATCTGCTTGATCTGCTTCTGCCCACTAAGAATTATGTATTTGCTTATTTTAGCCTTCTGCAAAGTGATGCATCAGGATTACAAACTCCCCAAAATCTCCAGGCAGAATGAATGCTGTAGGAATTCTAGAAGCTGAATGTTGTAGTCCTAAACATTCTATATAAGGCATTAGAATTTATTTACGTGGATAATTTGTACCACATTTTTTCAAAAGACTTAATCTGTAACATTCTCCCAACAGTTTTATTTTTAGTTTGCACCAACTTTTTTTTGGTTATAAATATATTTATGGCTCTTTTTCAGGAACTGATTGGAATACTAATGGGAAAAAGGGTTACAATACTAATCTTCCATTATATTAGACATAAATGCTACATGGAGCTATTTCACGTAATGCAGATATATCCGGGAAGCAATGATGTTGAATTCATTCCTTTCAGGTTAGCACAATGGGGAGAGCCATACTATTGTAAAACATTTTCCCTCCTTGGGATGGATGAGCTAAAAATGAACTAAAAACCAATTCCTGGTTTCTTACCTGTGAGGATCATGAACTTCTACTGCAAACTTCTTTTCACGAAAATAGAGATTCTCCAGCTGCTTCCATTGAAATAACTAGAAGAATTTTTTTTAAAAAGAAAATATAAATATCTCAGAACTCATAATTTATTTTCTCACAATGCTACACTGCTAATAATTCCACAGAACTGTAACCTAACACTATTCCAAGCTACAGGTTAGAATTATGCAAAACAAATCCTATCCTTTAAAGTATTTCTAAAATTAAAATGCTTGCAGTAATATACTTTCTATATTTCTACCTTTATATTGTGCCACAATCACAAGGATATTATAGGGCATTTTGCATTTGCAAATAAAATTAACATACATAATGAAACATGCGATGCTCTTCTTGCTGTGATGTTTGAAATGATCAAATTGGGACCATCACCAATGGTTATTTGATATAATTTTTATCTTAGAATAGCATGTCATCAGGCAGGACAACTAAACTGAACCTGGATATAACTTCTCTATATAGAGTATGAAAATACAAAATTCCATATAAAATACATGTAACTAATAGGGTCTGAATAGGTTGTCTAAAGCTTCAGTTTTAATAATTTCAAAGCATTTCCAGGCTTGTGGACTGCTTCTGGAGCACATGGACCAATCATCTGTTTACACACACACACATCCACACATTCATCATAGTGTTTTCTAGGACTGGGATTATCCAACAAGTTGCAGGAAAACAGAGCCCTGAATAGAGGGAAAAGTTGTCAGATCCTTGAGGAACTCTTAGGACAGATATTATGCAGTGAACTATGTGGCCGTTAGGTGGAAGGCAGTCTACATTTGTTATAAATGCTTAACTAGATATAACACCCACTAAACTGAATAGTGTTCAATTTGGAGTAGACAAATTAGAGGATTGCCCTTTACTTTCTTTTTAATGTTTGTTATGGCCTCCCGGGTAAACACTGATTCAGCTCCAACTCTTGACATATTCCCTTATATAAAAAGGGAAGCTCTGTGGAGAAGGAGAGAGGGAGGGCATCTCAACAATCATGAAAAGAAATGACAAAATCCTCCGCTGCTCCTGCAAACCATGTCTCCCATAGACATCTAATAACAATTCTCTTTCCATGAACCCTCATAGCTTTCTTTGTCTTAAATGGCCACAAGCTGCCTTCTTTACCCTGTGTGACAAGTATTATTTCTCTGTCTGAGATGATGCTGAATGGAATGAAAACTCTAAACAAATTTGCTAAAATAAAAG
>NW_015387579.1:31646-102049 GCF_001527695.2 Protobothrops mucrosquamatus
GAGAGAATGAGAATGGACTTCAACTCTTGAAATTCCCCAACCAGATAAGCATTTCTCAACTTAAGGAACTTGAAGATGTGTGGACTTTTGACTCCCAGTAGTCCCCACTCCACACATCTTCAAGCTGATAAAGATGAGAAACACTGATCTAGAACCTGAGAAGACATAGAGCAGCATGTGGAATGCATACTTCAGAGTCCCTTATGCAGGTTTTTAAAGGGATATATTCTCCACATAAACTTCCAGTTGATTCAGAAACCCTAGGATACACATGTTATTATGAGCAAACGCTAGTCAGGGGTAGGCAACCTCGGCTCTTTTATGACTCATGGACTTCAACTCCCAGAATTCCTGAGTCAGCATAGGAATTCTGGGAGTTGAAGTCCATGAGTGAGGTTGCCTACCCCTGCGCTAGATCATTCTTTTCTTTCTGAATTGTTACTCATGCTTTTTTAAACTCATGCCATAAGTTGACACTGCTATACCCTAGAATGGAATATATTTTGTTTGGAGGTGGAGATTCCCAGTATATAGTGAGTCATCGTGAATGCATTATGAAGAAAACATATCCATTCCTGCTTTTCTATTCAAATATTTCAGAGAAAGATGCAAGAAAAATGGATGAGGTTGACGTTATCCATCTTATTCTGACTACAAGCTAACAATGCTGCCCTTTCACTGTGGTTGGCACTTAGTACTGGCAGCAGCAAGGATGCCTCAAGGGTAACCCCAAAGTGTTGAAAGCAGCTGGGAAACAGGAAGTAAGAACTATGCAACAAGGAAAGGATGGAGTTTAGAAGGGATGATGCAAGAGTATAGAAGGAATTTAAATTAGCACAAAAGAAGTGAAATGAAGTGAAAAGGATGCACATGCTTATCCATAAAACTAGTGAAGCATTAAGAAAACCTAGGTGGCTATCTTAAACTGAGTGAGATCATCTGCATCAACATTACAGGCAGTCCTCGACTTACAACAGTTCATTTAGTGACCATTCAAAGTTACAACAGTGCTGGAAAAAAGGGACTTATGACCATTATTCAATACGTACGACCTCTGCAACATCCCCATGGTCACGTGATCAAAATTTCCGCATATTTATGACAGTTGTAATGTCCTGGGGTTTGTGTGCTTCCCCTTTCGCGACCTCCTGACAAGCAAAGTCAACGAGGAAGCCAGATTCACTTAACAACCGTGTTACTAACTTAACAACTGCAGTGATTCACTTAATAACTATGGCAAGAAAGCTGGTAAAATCGGGCAAGACTCACTTAGTAACTGTTCAGTTCCAAAACTGAAATTTTGAGCTCAATTGTGGTTGTAAGTCAAGGACTACCTGCATCTAAGACAGATATGTCAAACTCGCGACGTCACATGGCATCGCGCAACGTATCGGAGCTTTTTCGCCGTTGCCGGCAATGGGGTGGGCGCGGCTCCGGTATGATGAAACCGGCCTGCGGGCTGGCAGTTTGACACCCCTGATCTAAGACAATGGTGTTGAATCTACAACCCTTGCTGAACTACAACTCCCAACATTCTCATCCCTGGCCATGCTGACCATGGCTTGTGGGACTGGAAGTTTAGCATCCTCCCTAAACTAGACTTTGTGACAGTAAATATCCCGGATTGATACCAGAGATCTTGCCCGGGGCAATTTACAACCAAAGTTTATATTCTACCACTGAGATATGCTCCTTCAGGATTTTTTTCCCCCAACTCTTCCTAGAAAGGTACCTTTTGCTGTATGTCACCACTTCAGAACTCTTAATATACAATCAATCTACAGCTGTCCCCTTACTGTATTTCTTGGAACGTGCAACAGGAAAGGACTCTGCTTTCTAAAGTTCTCCTTAATAAGCACCTGTGCACAACAAAGCTAACAAGTTTTCACACACGTCTCTGAAGTGTATGAAAGATAATGAAGTAAGTGCACTTTAGTTCCAAAACCTTTTATTGCTATTGTTGATGTAGGAGATGAAAAGATACTTAAACAGCTGGTTTGGCAAGTGAACTTTTTAAACTTCAGCCCAAGGTAAATCAAAGTAAGGACAATTTATCTGGAACTGCACAGTTCCAGGTTTCACAAAATCTCCGATGCTTTTAAAAATGATTATGTTTAAGTCAGTCTCTCAACAGCTAAATCTTGGGCTTAGATATAGGGAAATTAATTTCCTATCCACTATGCTCCTGAAAAACAGTGCTGGGGGATGTTACCTTACAGTCTGTGCCTTTTCATTATTAAATTTGAGCGCAACTTTCATAGCGTTCAATCTAACTTACTCTCAATGTATATATGCAAAGGAGTGCTACACTCAAGGTACAACACTGTTTGTATCTTGTGAGGAAGCCCTTTGATCAGAATTGAAATGGCTTCTGAGTAAATGTTCAAATTATTCATTTCAGTAGATAATGAACTTAATGGATACATAGTCAAAAAATCTCATCAACATATTTCAGCTTTTATCGTATTTAACACCAGAATATTTTGAACTATCATATCTCAACAAAACTGTCAAAAGTAAACTATAGTCAGCAGTATAAAAGCAATCATACATTTCATAAACACGAAAGATTAAACTTCTGTGCTAAATACACTTTTGTCAGAAATAACAACTGATCCTTTGTCTGTGTTCACGGATGAGCCAAGCAACATTATTTTTACCAGCCTTTCAACTTCAAAAATATTTCCAGCTCCAAGCTGTACTTTGCAATTGTTTTATTAGATGTTCTGTTTAAAAAAGCTGTGGATAACACTGGATTTTGCTTGACAAAACACTCGGCTTTGGTTTGCTGGAATGTTTCAACAGTCCTTGTTTACATACCCGTTTTTTATTCCATAACAAAAATATAAACATCCTCAAACTAGGATACATAACTTACAGGAGTTTTGAGACATCTTATTTCATTGAAAAATGATCGCAAAGCAGAAATTAGAACTTTCTCTATCCAACAAACATGTAAATAAGAAAATTTAGTCCTGATCTTAAAGCATATTATATAGACACAAATTGGCTGATTTCACACAAACTATGTCCATTTGGGCTCACCAACTCTTTTCACCTCCTTTCTCCCCAATTTGCACAACAGAAAATCTGTACACTTTTAACGTTGCACACAATACTTTAGACTTGCAGCGGAAAATAAAAACAGTCCAAGAGCGGAAATTTCCTTGTGCTTACCGGTACCTGGATCTTTGCAGAGGCTGAAGGAATCGTTATAATTCTATACGTTCCAAAAAGTGCAACAGGAGATTTTTATTTTGAAAATGCATGCTTAAGATAATCCTCCTTCCCTCCAAGCCTTTCTCCCAGGAGCAAGGTAACTAACCTCTTGCCTCAAAGCCTCAGACACTTAGGTGTAACTCTAGTTTCACCGACTGACTCTCTCTGCTGACACATTGCTGACATCATCAGTTTTTATTGCTGGGTCTATCTCCTTATTCCACCCTCCTTTTCTCCTCCTCCTCCTCCTCCACAGAGAGCAAGCAAACCTGCTTGGTGTCTCCCAGAAGGAGGGGAATGCCAGAAACCCAGGAGCGGAGAGTGTGAAAATGTTTTTAATGCAGCCCAGGCGAGGAGGACTGGTGTCACGGCTTCCCACTTCGCACGGTGAGGAGAAAGACCATCCCCTCTACATTCCCCTTAGTCTTACTCACCCTCTCCAAAGGCAACAGGTTTGACAAGAAAAGTTTCTGACATTCCCGGCGGCCCTTCCCTTTGGCTCAGACGAACACGGAGAGCAAAGAGTGCATGAAACAGGACTCCTTGAAAGTGCAGCCTCTCTTTCCTTTGTCGTCTTATCTTTCTGACTAATAATGACTCCTAGCGCACTCTCCCTTTTCATCACTTCCTTAGGAATAATTTATGAGCCAGCAAGACATGCGTGTGATCTTTCTACAGATCTGAAGTTTGTGGGGAGGCCAGCAGGGCAACAAGAGTTTACTAAAATGAACAGTGTCTGTTCACTAGAAGCCTGCAAAGCCCTTCGACAGCCCCACGCATAAGTGGATGTGACAGTTCCTTATGCTTTCCTGAGGGAAATAGTTGCATGACTTGCTTACGCAGATCCCCATATGCCAAACTGGTAGACCTCGACTTACAACCATTCGGTTAGTGACCGTTCAAAGTTACAACGGCACTGAAAAAAGGGACTTGTGACCATTTCTCACACTTATGACCGTTGCAGCATGCCTTGGTCACGTGATCAAAATTCAGATGCTTTGCAACTGGCATGTATTTATGACAGTTCCAGTGTTCTGGTGTCACGTGATCACCTTTTGACAAGCAAAGTCAATGGAGAAGCCAGATTCACTTAATAACCATGTTACTAACTAAACAACTGCAGTGATTCACTTAACAACTATGGTAATGAAAGGTCATAAAATGGGGTAAAACTCACTCAGCAACTGCCCTGTTTAGCAACAGAAATTGGAGGATCAATTATGGTTGTAAGTTGAGGACTACCTGTATTAAAAATTCAAAGCACTGATTTATCCGAGAACTTTATTGATGGAGCGAACACAGCAGGTGGCTTTGGCCTCAAGCACCTTGGAATCCTATCCTGAATCATATCCATGCTAACTGGAATAGTTGGTGTGATTAACTATTAATACTGCCTTGTTTGTTTTCCCAACATCAGTCCTGTGGGATTCTGTCAAGCTTACTCTTAAGTCAGGGGTCTTTAATTTGGCTCTTTTATAACTTATGGACTTCAACTCCCAGAATTCCTCAGCCAGGCATGCTAACTGAGGAATTCTGGGAGTTGAAGTCCACAAGTCATAAAAGGGCCAAGTTTGAAGACCCCTGCTCTAAGTGGCCAAATAGCTGGAGTGTAAAAGATTTTAAAAAATAAATCCATGTAGTTCATGAAAGAGATCTTGCACTTGCCTCAAATATACTACTAAATAAACACTTTAAGTACTAATGTGGAAAGCAAACGTATTGTATATGCCCATGAAATATGATATACGAAATCTAGGGACCAGTTTTCTCAAGACTATTTTTCTTAAATTCATAGTTTGGTAATCTTTAAGCTAAATTAATGAACGTATAGATATATACAATGGTGTTAATTAAATAATATAGCTTCAGACTAATAATCATAATAAAAAAAGGGAAAAGGGGACCCTATGGAACAGTTCTAAACACTGAAATCATATTGCTCTTTCTTGCCTCCTTCTCAATACAAATATTTCATCACTGAAATATTTACAAAGATACATAGCAAAACTAATTCCTGAAATCAAGTGTAGATTTCTCATTCCAATGTTGCATAATAGTTCTTTTTGTCCAACCTCATGTCCAAAAAAACCCCTACGCTTCTTGGTATCTTGACAGTTTCTAAATACTGGGGATATAGCTATGAATACCATATGCATGTTGAATGCAAAGAGACTGATCTAGAGTAATATCTCCGAGACCGCCTTCTGCCGCAGGTTACCTCCCATCGGCCGGTACGCTCCCACAGAGTGGGTCTCCTCAGGGTGCCGTCAGCCAGATAGTGCCGGCTGGCGACCCCCAGGGGGAGGGCCTTCTCGGTGGGAGCCCCCACCCTCTGGAACGAACTACCCCCAGAGATCCGGGTGATCCCGGATCTCCCCTCCTTCCGCCGCGCCCTAAAGACATGGCTTTTTCAACAAGCGGGTCTGGCCTAGGGAATTTTAGTGGGGTTTTTTAAGGGTAATTTTAAGGGTAATTTTAATGATTGGCCTTTTCAAATATTTTCTTTTAATTNATTATTATTATTATTATTATTATTATTATTATTATTATTATTATTATTATTATTATTATTATTATTATTATTATTATATTCCGCACCTGTTGTTGTTAGCCCCAAATGGGACAAAGATAGGAAAAGACCAAACTGCAAATTTATCAAGTATTGTAAACAATGCTTAGGGCAGGGGTCCCCAATCCACGGTCTGTGGACCAGTACCACGGCATGCCAGCAACCGGGTTGCACAGAAAACCAAAGCCCCATCTGTGGGATGCAGGCAGCATACAAAACCACGTACTCTCTGGTCCGTGGAAAAACCTTTCTCCACAAAACCGCTCCCTGATGCCCAAAAGATTGGGGACCTCTGGCTTAGGGTATTGTAATAGACCATAGGAATAATCTTGAGAAACAGGAGAAGCAACCAAAACAGCAGTCGGTGAAAAGAAATTTGAGTTGAAGGCAGAAATGTAATTGAGATAGCATGACAGGCTTGATTTCCCTAGGTCTCTTGGACGTTAAAAAAATATTCTGGTTTTCCATAAAGCTTCAGATCATCCAATAAAGGTGAATGTGAGATTTTATTAGCATTTTTTGCTGTTGGGTTGCCAAGATTTGTGTTTTTTTAAATTATTAATTATCTTAATTTCTTAATTTTTAAAATAATAATATATTAATTACTATTCCTTTGGATTGTTGCTGTTTTAGTGTGGCTTTATTAACTTTATATATATATTTCTGTCTTAATATTCTTCATATAGTGCTTTGTTGACATATATTAAAAGGTAAATATATCACTATCAAATGTAAATAATGCAGTTTATCAAATGAAAAAGCTCTGTATCCTTTTGCGTACTGTTAGCAGAACAGCTGAACAAAGCATAATGAATCTGATAACATTTAAGCATTCCAACTTTACTGAATTCACATGGAAGCACACTAAGCCAAATTGCCATAATAGTTCACGAAACTGTCTATCCATAGAAGAGATTTAGACAAGGCTTCCTAAAAACTAAAAATGCCAGTACATAATCAACTCTTTTTTTATGCAAAACAGCAAATTACTTTCATTCAATCAATTGCAAGAACAATGTACATGTGATTTTTTTGATTATGTGCTTTTTTTTTAAACTACTAATGACCACACAGATAGATTTTCTCCATGAAACATGTATTTAGAACTGTTAATTAGGTTTCCCCCCCAGAATGACTGTGCTTACTAGTAAAATATCACTATTCCAACATACACTATTTTACTACTCTAGAAATACTCTCTTGCAGGATTGAGTCTAGATGCATAGCGGTATGGAGTGAGGGAGCAAGACGAAATCAGTTCAATCTTTCTTGATGTTTTTAAAGATTCCACTACAAGAACTGCCACTAACAGAAAACAGAAATAGTATTAGGTTAAATCTTCTATTTTTCTCAGGTGTATTACATTTCTCTTCCAGGTAAAGTTTACGCAAACTGTTTTCAAAATGGGATCTCATTTACAGTATGTCTTTTGAAACACTGAATACTGAATACTATTACTGGCCTTAACAGTAGAATTTGAAACAAACATGAAACTAAATACCCAACTATTAATTAATACGAAGGACTCAAAATGTTGGTTTAAAGTAATATTTTTAATTATTTAAAAGAAGAAGGCAGCTTTACCATTGGAAATTTGGTAACTTTGTCCCATAAAAGCCCTCATATTATATCTGATCTGAATGATCAGTACTGGTACCATCTTGGAACTTCCCTAATATTGACATTATTAAACCTTTTGAGTTTTTAAAATTTATCTAATTTCTTTTTGCTGTTGCGTATTACTGGATGTCATCTGGAAAACGTGCACTATTAATTTAAACAAAAGCTATTTTAAAATTATTTTAAACACAATGAAAATCTACATACCCATTACAGTAGCATTATATAAGTTTTGCTTTTCTTCAGGTATGGAAAAAAAGGAAAAAAATTACCCTAAAATTTTTCAGATAAAAGGCAAATGGGTGAACACGTTTCCTTTAAATGAGAGTCCTAACTTCTTCTATAACTTCTACATTAATTTGGTGCCCATCAAAATGTTGAATGAGCAGCAATAAAATAATTTAGGTGCTATGGATTAACAATCCATATGAGAAAACCACCCTCTTCCCCCTCTCATACATACACAACTTCCTCTTTTTCCCCCCCTTAGCTCTTACTCATCACCATCTGATTTTTTTTTAAATAAGCCAACTGTTGCAGCATCAGCTGTTCTGGTGAGAAACTTCTAAAATTTGCACTGGTAGAGTATGAAAAATAAGTTGGTGTCGGAGTCATGCTCACTTCCTTCCCCTCCAGATTATCCTTTTTACCATCATGAAGGTCAGTTATGTCAGTACTCATGCCTGTGTGTACTCTTACTGTCTCCAAGTCACATCTGAGGATATGTCAAAGGAGAAGGGCTACCATATTTGGGGTGTAAATATTCAGATGATGAGATGACAGCAAAGATTTACCGCCAACTAATTCCACCACCTGGCAATGGTGGTCTTATGGGAGAAGAGAGAGAAGCAGAGCAGATGAAAAAGGCACACAAAGAGTATTCAGAGGGGATAGATCAGGGGTAGGCAACCTTGGCTCTTTTATGACTCGTGGACTTCAACTCCCAGAATTCCTGAGCCAGCTTGGCTGGCTCAGGAATTCTGGGAGTTGAAGTCCACGAGTCATAAAAGAGCCAAGGTTGCCTACCCCTGGGATAGATGGATAGCATATTTTTTTTTAAAAAAAATCCAAATCATCCAGCATAATGCTGGTATCTGGCTCACTTCTTGATAACCCAGCTTCTTTTGCTTTTTTTATGACATGTCGAAATTGGGATTAAAGCCCTCTACTGTATCTCTCTATTAAGTAATCTTACAGGCTCTGTTCTAGAAAACAGACGCTTAACAAACCAGCCTTCTGAATAACTACTTATTTTTAATATATGCAGAATACTTCTGGATCTTTTTAACTGTAACCGTATTAGGGAAAGCCACTTACTATAATTAGCAGCGTTTTAATAGCGATCCGCAAGGAGTATTAACAGAATAATTTTGCTTCCATAATTAACTCACCCCAAGTTAATGGGACTGGGGTTCTTCCATTAAAATGGTTTGCAGTTATGAGGCACTGTTCCTTTCTAGCTAGGATTCGTCAGAGGGTTTCTTGGCCTCTCTTTTTCAACCAGCCCACCCGTCCCTCCCTAAACATGGATGATTAATTTAGACACTGCCATCAGCAAGAAACTGGAATAGTATTATTTACTACCCAGCAAGTTCATGGTCATACATAATAGACAACCCCAGATTGCCATTACTGTGCAGGATCATGAAGAATGATACTCAAAAACCAACAAAGTGGCAGAGATACTTTATCTTAAAGCTATAACAAGATGTGCATGCAGCTGAACATACATTTGCTGTGTACATAAGCAATGGCTTTAGTCAAGCTATTTATCATTCCTTGTAACAGAGAGAGAGAGAGGGAGACAGAGAGGGAGGGGGAGGCATGTTGGACCAACTTATTATTTGGTTAACTGTCAGGCACGAAAGACCAGGACCACACCTGAAGTTCCTATTAAATTGATTTATTGCTCATAACTTTGCATAGGAATCTATTCAACTAACTGTTAGCAGTATTTTAGTCTTAGATAAGGGTTAACAGGATTCAAGAGAGGTTGGACTTAATTTGTTTGTAGGTACATAGAGACTGTAGGCTGATTCCTCTTTTGACTCCATCCCAAGGTTCTGCCAGTCCTTCTCTTACATTAACAATCATTCAAGGCACTATATAGTAAAATTACTACAGTTCTGTCTCTATTGCAAGAAATATAGCCATCCTGGCTCATGAGCTTCTATTATTCTCAATTTGACATTGCATATACAGCCAATCCTCATTTAGTGACAGTCTTATACAGTGACCATTCACTGTTATCACCATGGTGAACCTAACTGTATGACCAATCCTTACATTTATGACCTTTGCAGGGTTAGGGTTAGGAAAGGAAAACTGAAGAAAGATCATAGGCAGTTGCAGATTCACTGAATGACCATTTCATTTAAGCGCTGCTCCCAATTGTGGTCATTAAGCAGGACTACCTGATTGATTTTGATGAGGAGCTACAGAATCCAATATCAAGATAGGCAAGCTAGCCAGCACCACTTGCTTCCCTTTTGACCTGAGAAGCAAATAATCCCATTTAGGCTGCTCAAATGGCTCTTAAATATGAAATCATCACTGTCTCAGGAGCATTTATACCAGAAAATTGTTCTGATCAGGAGCAAGTTCTGCAATGCCCACCTTTTCAGAGCCAGACATAGGTACCATTCCGTGTATTTTTGAGTGAGCCAGAGCGCCATTTTGGTTGAGTGGTTAAGGCACCTCGCTAGAAACCTTGTGGTGAGTTCTGATCCTGCCTTATTCATGAGTGCCAGCTGGGTGGCTTTAGGCCAGTCACTCTCTCAGCCCAGTCCAACTCATAGGATTGTTGTGGAAAAAAACAGGAGGAAAGAGTATACAAATACTTCCGTGTCAGAAGCACCAAAGTGCTTCTGTAGTAAAAGGATTTGCTAGAGACATCAGCGTTGCCTGGGGAGGGGGGAGACACCCAATTGCGGGCTCCTTTCGTGTCCCTGTGATACTCAAAGTGGTACGCTTTCGAACTGCTGGTTGGCAGGAACTCACCCTGCCCTTTTGGCAGTAAACGGGTCTCCAACGCGAGCCTGAACGTCAGCCCAGCGTTGTAATCTCGTGAGTCACCGCGTTCTGGAGGAAAGAGTACTGTGTGTGTGTTTCATGCCTTATCTATAAAAATAATAAAGGCAGGATATAATAAATAATAACAACAATAATAACAACAGCAAGGTAAGATATAATAAATAAATACCCCGTTACCCCAGAAATCTAGTGATAATAACAAAATTAAATAAGAGTCCCTGTTGTCTTAAAGTAAAAACCAAGAATCTAGAGCAGAGAAAGCTCATTTCTCTGCCTCTTGACATAATTTCAAAAGACAGGCATAGATGTTGGTCACTCATTACCTTCTCATCTCTTGGTTCAGATCACTGCAATTCCCTTGACGTAGGGATGCCCTTGAAAGACCACCACGCAATTTCCACTGGTGCAAAGGGTAGCAACAGGTTTGCTTACAGGACAGTTTTATTACTGCCGCACAACACAGGTAGTCCTCGACTTACAACAGTTCATTTAGTGACTGTTCAAAGTTAGAATGGCACTAAAAAAAGTGACTTATAACTGCTTTTCACACTTACGACCACTGCAGCAACCCCATGGTCACGTGATCAAAATACAGATGCTTGGCAACTGGTTCATGGTTAAGACGACTGCAGTGTCCTGGGGTCATGTGATCACCTTTTGCCACCTTCTGACAAGCAAAGTCAGAATGGGGAAGCCAGATTCACTTAACAACCGTGTTAGTAACTTTAACAAATGCAATGATCCACTTAACAACTGTGGCAAGAAAAGTTGTAAAAGGGGGCAAACTCACTTAACAAATGTTTCACTTAGCAACATGAATGCTGGGCTCCATTGTGGTCGTTACTCGAGGACTACCTGTACATTTGCAGTGGGATCTGATAAGATAAGATAACCTTTATTGTTATTTTTTACTGAGAGCATGACGACACACATCAAAAATGAAATTTAGTTGCCCGCTCTCAAACTGAACACATACATGACACACATCTAAAGATACTATTTACAACATATACATACTATATACAACGTATGTGTAGACCTACACCCCTACATATACATAACATATGAATATTAAACACTGTCCATCTTGAATATATAATGGAAGGAGGCACTGGTTGTAAGTGCATTTCCAAAGGCAATTCAAACTGTTGGCTATGATATATAAAGCCGTACATGGCTCAGATTCTGGGTATCCATAAGACCAACTTTCCTCATAAATTCTCTCCAGTCAGTCTGAAGAATAGAGCGTGTTCCTCTGTATGCTGAGGGTCCCCATCAATCATGGGGTGCAACAGGATGGGGCATGAAATGGCGATCTCTAGGAGGCTTACCCACAACTCCCCCCCCAGGTGGCATCTACCCTCATGGTGATTTAAAAGCTTGTTAAAACACGGCTGATTTGAAACATGATGAGAAATTAGATTTTAAATCATTAAGCAGCTTGGCCTGGTATCTGTGGGACCTGACCCACAGAACCCCTTCTGAAGAGGTCCTTACAGCCAAGAATTCAACCTCAGAGATTCTCATATGAGATACAGGTCTTATGGATTTGTACGTGATTCTTACTTTCCCAAGCTTTTAAATGTAAATGATTTCACTCTTTGCTTTTAATCCACGATGGATTTAACTGTATTAACTTTACTGTTTTCTGCTTTTCGTTTTATTGTTGTTGTAAGCTATACCTCCTGTGTTGGAAGCAGAGTATACATTTGATAAGAAATAGAAAAGTAAAATGATCAATAGTTAAGACTTGACATTGACCAAAGTCTAAGACTTGGGAGGTCCTTTGCGTAGGGAAATCTATAAAACGAACACTTCAGGAGTGCAAAACCAGGTAATAGTTCAAAGCTTAAAGACTTAGTAATGATTGTCTTGCTCCTAACTGTTCCATTGGAAAATCAATTTTTAAACTAGGAACCACCTGCGGAGAAAGTAGATTCAAATGATCAAGAAAAGAAATGTATATTACATCAGTTTTGGGATCATAATCATTAATAATCATTCAGCTATACAGAAGTTAGGATTCTTTTCTTTGGCTTAAATTTTTGCCTTCCCATAACAAAATATAATAAGCACATATGCACATACCCCAAAAGGAGGGAAAGTTTTTATAAGAAGAGCGCTTTGACTACTTTTCCAGCAAAGTCCATTTATGCAAAAATGTTTTAAGTGCAACAGCTTTCAGAAATCAAAAACAAGGACACTACATATTATAAAAAGCAAAATGCTTGTTTAGTGCTTGTGAACTGCATTTTCAGAAAGCTGAGGCCACAATGAAGTAAATACAACAGAAGAGAGCAAGTTAATAATTTAACAGCCTCTACATTTCTAAGCTCCTGAAAAAGCCCAACCCATCAGGAAATACATCTGCAAGGTTTCGCTGAAATAAATAAACATAAGAGTTTAAACAAAAATGACACCCAGGAAATAATATGCACTGACTAATTAATATGAAGTTTAGCAATAATAATAATAATAATAATAATAATAATAATAATAATAATAATAATAATAATAAAGCAAAAACTGGTGGGATCATAAAATAGAGAAAGTCATAGAAAATGATAAAATTAAACTGCTCTGGGACTTCAGAATTCAAACAGACAAGCACCTGCAACATAACACCCCAGAAAGACAAAAAAGTCTGGATAGTGGACGTGGCAGTGCCTGGAGACAGCAGAATAGACGAGAAAGAACTGGAGAAGATCACAAAATACAGAGACCTACAAATAGAAATAGAAAGACTGTGGCAAAAGCAAGCAAAGGTAGTACCAATAGTAATAGGTGCCTTGGGTGCAATCCCAAAACAACTTGAGCACCACTTGAACACCATTGGCATTGACAAATTCGCCATTAGTCAATTGCAAAAGGCGGCCTTACTAGGAACTGCTTTCATCCTGCGACGATATCTATAATACCATCAAACATCCACATCTGCCTGTCCCAGGTCCTTGGTAAGGACTCGATAGGTAGACAAAATGCCAAATCTAGTCTGAACATCTGGCTGACTGTGCGATGGTCCATAATAATAATAATAATAATAATAATAATAATAATAATAATAATAATAATAATAATAATAATAATAATAATAATAATAATAATATACTTAAAACAAACAACCTCTTCCTCAGATTTGTTCCATGTGTTATTTCCAAAGCTTTCACAAATTGTTCTTCAAAGTACAAATGATAGTGACTATCGCTTTGAAAACAGACAGTTCTACAAAGAGGCCCAGACTATTGGCACTGCCGGCACTAATTATTCCCAACAGATTCTTCAGGTCAGATCATCTATTAGGTGGGGATCTGTTTATCCCACTATGACCCTGAAGCAAATGGATTATTTTATTTATTTAAATAATTTTTATGGCTGCCTATCTCACAAAAGTGACTATAGGCAGTGTAAAATAACCTACTCCAACCATCCACCACCTGCAACTTTCTACCTCTTCTGAAATTGAAGGACCTGAAATGGTCAGCTAGCAACAGCCATGCCACTTGGAAATTCTAGAAGTTGCAATCTCAATATATTGGGGGGACATCAGATTGGCTTATCCTGTTCTCACCTGCCCCTCCCCTTCAACCTCCAAGATCAACGGCAGAGCTGTTTAGGAATTATGAGAATTGTCCAATATTTCTGGAGGCTACCAAGTTGCAGAAAGATGGGCTAGTGTCCAATACCTGAATGCTGACAAATGTTTAATCTTGATATAATGCCATAACTTTTTCTAGTTTGTTGACTGCCCAATGCATGCATGCATGCATTAATTAATCCATTAATTCATTCGATCATTAATGCAATTTCTATAACTACCCATCTCAGTCAATAATTCCGGGTGGCTTACAATTAAAAAATATATTACTGTTTAAAAATTTTTTAAAACAATAAAAACATCCACATTAAATATACATAGGAACAAGATACTTGGCAGGTAGCAATACAACCAAGAATCGAGGCCTTTGACTGATTCAGCGCCCCAGGCTCGGGAACATAGCCAGATTTTTAGGGCCTTATGAAATGCTAAGAGGGATTCTGTGACCTTTCACACCCTAAATACTGCAGTAAATGCTGCAAGCTGGGTTGTAACCACAATTTTCCTATTAAAAATAATTTCTTAAAAAAGTGTGCCTGTGTTTAATCTAAAATGGGGTGTATCGAATAGCACAGACTGCCTCATTCTCCAGAGATAAGATAAAAACTGCAGCACCTCTCAAACAATTTGAAAAGGCTTTAAAAAGACAGGCATCTATAGTACACTATCAAGAGAAATGCCAATATATGTTGACAAAGCTCTTGTGTGAGTCTGATAAACGGAATTAGCAACTCCACTTTACAGTTGATAGAAAAGCCAGAAAAAGAGCACTTCCCTCTGACTTTTCTGCTTGAAAGGAAGTACTGCAGAGCTGGAGAAGGATAGTCTTTGACTTTTGAGCAAACAAAACTGGTCATTCACCTGAAGATATAAAACGCACGTTGAGTGAAAGAAACTGGAAATTATGGGTGATGCCAGAGTCCAGTTCAGATACGTACGTCAGAGGATGAGTCATGGATGCAGAATATTCTTGAGGCAAAAATAAAACTGGCTTCCTCAAAGGAAAGAATGAGCAAACTTTTTTCTTTCCTACTGTTAAACGCTTCCCAAGAGAAGAAAGAACCAATATTTCTAAATATTTTCCAAAGATGCAGTGTGCTATACTAGGATTGGACAGGGCCTAAATCATCCCTTAGAGGGTAGTTTTCTTGCATTTTGCCCATTTTGTTACAATATTCCTTTACTTTGCCTAGAAGTACTTGATTGTATATAAATATGACAAACAAAACAAATAAATATAAATTCATATATTTATATAATAAATATAGGTGACTGGATCTAGGTGACTTTCAGATATATGGCTGGATCTAGATGACTTTCAGATACAGGTTAAAAAAAGAGGACAAAATCAAGATGATTAAAATAGTATTAAGAACATAAGCTAAAACTTATAAAATTTTGAAAAGTGGTACCACTATAGGGTTAAAAATCAGAGGCCTCTCAGTCAATATCCACAACAATTCCCAAGAGGCAACCTCTCAGAAGTAAATAATTGGTGCTCAATCCAAAGTAACCTTAGGAGAATTTATAGACTGAGGAGTTTAACATGGAATATATCGTGGGTCTTCCATTCTTATGTTTCTATCAAAACTTTGAGGCAAACTAGGTTAATGTAGGCATCCAGCGAGTTTCCTGATGTTGTTTGGGGAACTTCTCAGTGATTTGGAAGATGCTTCTTCTGGGCACTTTGTTGACCACTGGAATACAGAGGCAAATAGGATCATTCCTCAACAGCCTCTCCCTGCCTTCCTCAGCAAACCAAGAGACTGCCCAGCCCAGGAAGTGCTATATGGCTATTCTGTTGATTCAATCAGACAAGTGTAGATTGAAGATGGCCTGCTGAGTCATTCTGGTGGCTGGTCAAGTATCTGTCACCTGCCAACATTACGGTGAAGTCTGTTTGTTAAGTGGCAGTTTCAGAAAACTGCATCTCTATAAAGGAATACTGTATTCATGCTGACAGTGGAAATGGCAATGATATTTAGTTACTTTAGTGTTTTTGCTGCCAACAACAAAGGGAATACAAAGATATTGAGCAATGTAGATAGGGAAGTGGGAACAATGTGTGTGTGTTTGTGTGTATGTATGCATGGGGAGGGTTTGGGTGTCATACCTGGCTGTGCACACATACCTATTGGCCTCTAAAAGTCTAGCCCAGGACATATGTTGCCTTCAGAGCCCCCAACAAATTATCTGGTTTCTGCCTAGAATAGCAGATGCTAAGAATAACATTCCTCCCATCTACCACATTCCTGAAACTTAAGTGATTCTGGACAGTGAAATCAAATCTGAAGTTATTTTAGTTTCAGTAATGCACTCTGGTGATAATTTGGAAAGGTTTGTGTGTTCAAAAAAAAAAGTAAACTATATTCTAGGGTTAAGTGGCAAATCTCCTTTTCAAGAGAAAACAAACATCAAAAACTTTAAATAGTTACAGAGAGGTATGATAATAATAGCATGTGTCAAGACTTTCCAAGACTTTTCACTATCTCTGATTTACAGCACAGACTTATATATTATTATTTATAATTTTTAGCAAATGGATGCAGGATTTCTGAGCCAGTGATCATTTGGGAAAGATTTAGGTCTTTATATACAATAAATAACCCAAGTACCCTGAAATAAAACATCACATGGATATATTTATTGAAGACAGAAACCTCTGGTTTAAAGGGATTTCTTTGATGAATTTTAATGTGGTACAGGGGTTGGGGTGGAACAGACAACATTTAGCTCATTGCCCTTTCTTGCCACAAACATTGCTATTTGCAGCAGCAAAGCAGCAACAATTTTGTCATCCTATTTTGAAAACCAATGTTGGAAGCATAAAATGCTAGTCTTTTAGAAATGCCCATATCCAACTTCAGAATGTTTTCAGATTTTTCAATTAGCTTTTAATTTGCTTTATTGTCTAACATCATACAGGAATCTTGTATTTAGAATATTTATATATAGTAACAGCATTCAAAATACCCATTTTCTAATTTACAACCCTATTTATAATCAACTATATTTAAGAATCTTCTCTTTCTCTTTTTCAAAGTATTTCCCATCGAATGGATAAGAGTACCTTCTGAAAAAGTTTAGATGTCACCATAACAGTTAAGACAGAGCCTTGGGCTGTCTTCTCTTCTTTCAGAACTTCAATTAAAAAAAGGGAAATAGAAATGTATACTTTAGCTAACCACAACTTGGTGTTACATCATGCCAAAGGCGAATGCATTCATAGCTCAATTTTTCTTGGTTACAGTTTCCTTATGAGCAAGATTTGGAGAACACTCGTACTAACTTGCCTTGATTGATTATGAAATCAAGTGTCAACTCTAAACAACTAATAGATTTTTTTACAGATAGATTGATTTGCCCCCAATCTGGTCCTGCAGGTCTTCTAATGCGCACACACTGTGTAACCAAATCTATCCACCTTGCTGATGGTCATTCTCTGTAGAAAGCCATGGTGATGGTCTTAAGGGAATATTCAGAAGCTGTTACTGAAACAAGGGCAGAAACATTCCTTAAGAAAGCAAATAGTGTTAGGGAGACAGGCTGGCTCCCCCTGACTAATGGGCTATAAGAGGAAGGGAAGATAAATCGAAAGCAGATTTGCGAGATTCTATTACTCCAGCACAGGGGTTCCCAACTGGGGATGCGAGAGGATACTCCAGCGGGTGTGAAAACTTGGGTTTTCAAAATTATAGTGTATATGCATAATTCGTTGCCGTTATTTCGAACTTTTGTAAGGGGTGCAAGAATATATCTGTTAAGTGAATCACTGCAGTTATTAAGCTAGTAACAAGAGTTGTTAAATGAATCCGAAAGCTTCCCCATTGACTTTGCTTGTCAGAAGGTCCACAAAACATGATCACTTGACCTCGGGACACTGCAACTGTCATAAATACATGCCAGTTACTGAGCACCTGGATGTTGGTCATGTGACCATGGGGATGCTGCAAAGGTCGAAAGTGTGAAACAGTCATAAGTCCCCTTTTTTTTTTTAGTGCCACTGTAACTTCAAACGGTCCTAAATGAATGGTTTTAAGTAGAGGACCACCTGTTTATGCTTTGGTTAATTATAGTGCAGTTACTAAGTTTTGTAAGAACAATTGACTAAAGTTTGTGAAAATGTATGGATTTAGACTGCAAAACAGACAGAATAAAAATAATTGCCAATGTTTTTCCTTTAACTTGTATATACCTATATCTGGGGAGACCAGTTTTACAGGGATGGTGTGTGTATCTGAGTACCTTATCAAATAGAACAGCGTCTGATTTTTTTAATAGATTACAAGTAACCAGAGATTGTACAGAGAACACTTTCACTTTATGTCCCAAAGAAAGCTACTAAATCCCACTTACTATACACATTTGACCAGAGTGTATACAGCTCACCCTTGCCAAACATACATACCCATTTCTCCCAGCAACCAGAATTAGCATAACCACTTACTTTTAACAGTGAAACAGAGCAAACATAGAACCACCCTTTGTGTCAAGAAACGGTATATACTCTCATCACTTCCATTACCTCCTACTTTAAAAGGAGTTATTGTTTCTTAGAGTTAAAGCCAACAATATTGGTTTCTCTCACTTCGTTCCATATTGGGCACTCTTTGGGAACGGTGCAAATGCATATTGTGTTGTCAAAAGAACTGCAGCATATTTGTTTCAGGGTGGAATGCCCCTGTCATTCACAGCACCAAGACCCATCCATTTGTTCCACAAAGATGACTCTTATCTGTTCCAACATTCCCTACCCACAAAAACCAGCCAGAAGCCTATAGGAAGCAAGATAAATACATTTATGTTGCTATTCTTCCACAGGAATTGGTAACTGGGAAACGTAATGTCTATGATGCTGCAAATAAGATATGACAGTTGTAACCAGCATCCTTTTTATAGCTGTCTCATCTACGAGTTGCCTAATTCACCTATAAATGTTCAGTTTATTGAAAACAAAATGAAGATGAGAAAACGGCAATATAATTTTAAAATACGGCAGTACACATTTTAAAATGTATTTTTCTCCTTTAAATGTAATGATGTTATATTTAACTGTGCTGTGTTAATAATAATAATAATAATAATAATAATAATAATAATAATAATAATAATAATAATAATAATAATGTAATAATGAGCATTCAAAACTCAAACACTGAGATATTTCGGATAAATCGCGCCATTTCAAGATGTTACAGAAGAAACTACAGGGAAGAGGGAAGAAATGAAGGAAGCCAATTATGCCAAAGTGAAAAATCCTTCCCTCAGTGGAGGCCTCAAACACAACCTTTACCCAATTTTTTTAATGTTGCTCTTCCATCAGTCCCCATAAAGATTAAGGTCACTTCACAGATTCACCAGGGAGGTCCTGCTTAACAACCCACCTAGGGGTAAATATTTATGAACATTTACATCCCAATGACTCTCTGCTTACTCACCTAAGGAGTCTGTCCAGATTAGGTGAGAAATGAAACTTCCCTGGAGGACATATACAGGGTCCCCAGAACTAACTTGCTCAGATTGAAGAAGCAACTAGGCTAAGCAGCAAAACTTTTCAAACCAACAAGGAAAGAAGTCCAGTTGCTATGATTCAGCTTCCAGACAACTCTACCTGGATGACTGAGAATCTTCACCGACAATCGTACTTCAATTGCATATGTTGTTAGTTTCTTGGACAATTTCCAGGCCAAGAAATAATAACACATTATCCATTTATTAAAAACCACAATGCCATTTAAGCCTTTTACACACTGCACAGGTAGTTATGGTCAAGACTGATGCCTAATGCATTTCAAACAGTGATCCAAAATTTTATACTGAGCAACATCTTTGTTAATCATGATTTTACATGCTTTTGCTTGCATGTACACTCCAGAGCCTTGCAGATTGTTTTGTTCAATTTTATCTTTCTGGTAACCAACCATGATTCTTAAAGAATGATGCAAGCCCTTCCAGTGAATTTCTTTATTTCTCATATATTCTGGAGAATGCTCTCTCAGGATCTCTTATTGTATTGTAATAATAGTCATGCATTATTCTTTTAACCTGTATAGTTTGAATATAAAATTCTGGAGCTAAGAAATTTGGAACCTTCTTCTTTTGAGTTTAGTTTGACTTTGCAAAGAGTTTTGAGTTTACTTGTCTCAAACCGTATATCCATGTAGCTTTAGTTCAATTACTTAGAATACATATGAGAGCAACTGGGAAGGTCCAATGATCTTAAACCCATATGGTGACAGAGAAACAATTGTTGCCCATCCATGGTTTATTTTGATTATCCCCAGAAATAATATTATCTGTCTCAACTGATTGGCTTTGTAATGTATCAACAAACATTAAGCTTGGTGTTGTCATATCTCCCTTATTTAGATTTTTATTCACACTGCATTTATATATTCTGTGATTTTTTTTCCTTTTGTGAATAAATGTACTGAGAATGCCATGGAAAACTGACATGCTCTTCAGGGCAAAATAATAAATAAAATTTGAAAAAGAAAACTTAAGTTTAGGAAGCAGGTGTATGTCAGATTCATTTTAATCATAAAAATATCTAGTGGTTTATAGTTGGCCTTAATTTGGATTATTAGTTTTTAATCTGGACATTAGCCCAATTTTTCCCAGTCTTTGATTAATTTCAGAAATAATGTTAATGAATCCGAAAGCATCAAGGCCACCATCATCATCACCATCATCATCATCAACAGACCAATCAGGATCATGTTTTGATGAGTACATTTGATAATCTCTGCTTAGAACCCCTGAAGAGAAGAATTTTCTTAGAATTTTTCTTAGAATCCATTGAATTCACCTTCATTCTGGATAAAGGGTACCCCATATACAACAACTTTAATAGTTTTGATCCAGAAAGTTTTAAATGTGAAAGTTTGAAAAGGAGCAGGAAGCACAATTCAACCTCCTGATTTTCCAAATAGAAGGATACTGTATTAATTTCTCAAGAAGGGAAATAACAGAAATATCTGGCTTTTTTGGAGGGAGAATTAATGTGAGTCAGGGCAGGAGGAGGCATGCTGCTTCTATTCCCACATTGACCTCCATCAAACTGCTCAAAAATGCTTTATCTGTTGCAGTGCCTACCCTTTAGAACACGAGTTCTTTGTGAGATTCAGATGGCTCCAACCTTATCAGTATTTTAAAACTTAGCTATTCTCACACGCCTTGAGCTGGCATCTAAAGTTAGTCTAGTTGCATGACTTATATCTGTAGGATGAAAGTTGCTGTGGGGCTCCAGTACATTTAATGATCCCATGGTATATCTATTTTTGCTAGGTTTTACTGCTATGGTTTTAATCTATTCTTAGCTGTCCAGTGTCATGGAAGATAGATGGGCAGCCATAGTTTGTGTAAATAAATCTAACAATTCTGGTGGTGCAGTTTCTGCCCATTTTCTGGTGTGTACTCTATGCGAGGTGGGGAATTAAGAGCTAGACGTGAAGCAATTACAGGACAAGAAAGTGCACAAGCTGATTCTCGTACATTATGTTACCCTGTTAGAAGAGGCTGCATACAAATATAAGAAATTTGAACATCAGGATGACATTTTAACAGGACTGAAATCAGTTTTCTCACTCACGCACCTATCTGGAAAAAAAAAGGAGCTAGTAACTCCTAACCCCATGTTACAGGAACTTTTCTGTTTTATATAAATATTTAACAAGTACAGGAGACAAAACAGATTCAGAAAATCTGATCTATCTACTTCTCCACACATTGGGGTTCCTGAAGATGTAACTATTTTCTAGAAAGCTAACCAGATGTATCACTCCTTTATATACGTCACTTATGTTCCAAGGAGAGCAAATTGTGCAATCGAAAGAAAACATGTACAAGCTGTTAAATCCAAAATATTCTGAGGACAAGAATAGCAAAATAAGCTTCCAACTTGGACATCAACATAAAGCAGAAAGGCTGAGAAGAAGAAAAAAAAAACAATAAGGTGTGTTTTTCCTCTGGCACAATAACTACATGTGTTTGAGTTTTCTCCAACATGGAGTTATTCCCAAGGTCTTCAGAGCTTATTCCAGATGTTTATTCTTTGTTCAAGAAGTAGCGATGAGGCAATTTCTATGTATAGATATCCCATCTCAGTTGTCTCACAAACCTTGCATGGAACAGAGCAAGTACTTCTTGGCCCCCTGCACTTTCATGTAGAAAATGCTGCATCAGTTGGGATTGTGTTTCATATGCAGGCACAAAATGTTGTTTTGAAAAACTGCTTAGCATTTCAGAGAAGAGTAGAAATTCGTAGGGAGGGAAAGAAGCATAAATAAGGGATCGCAGTTGGGGTTTCCTGACTTGGCAGGAACAGTCACAATCGTTACTTTGCAACCTAATCTTCTATCCAAGCAAAAGTTAGAAGAGTTGGAACAATTTAAGTTAGAAAACATGTTCCTAATCTATTTCATAGAATTTCATAAAATGATGTGTGTTGTAAAGAAAGTACACTGAAAGCATTTTCCCTCCCTGTCATATAATACTTGAACCAAGAGCCAATCAGTGACGTGATCTGGCAGTATTTTCACAGACAGATTGAAGGATGTATTTCTTCACACAACACTTCATTAAACTATGGAACCAATTGCCATGATTTCATGGTGAATTAGCCAAATTCATCAACTCAGGATAGCTATATGGAATCTTCCAATCTCTTTACAGAATGTCTCTTAATATCAGTTGCAGGAATGGGGTGGGGAACGGAGGGGGAGAAACGTTGGTGGGTTACTATTTCAAATCCTGCTGGGAGGCATCTCAGGTATCTGACCAGTAATCTGGGCAGTTCATGGAACATATACAACATTAAAATATAATGCAAAAACGAAGACAATATGTGCTCTAAAACAATTTTTACTGCGGCCAATTATTTCAACAGACTAGAACACTCTCTCCATTTTCATGTTCTCCAGGTGTTTACTGGACTACAATTCTCATATTCCCCGTTTGGCCACCTTGGTGGGAACTGTAGTCCAATATACCCGGAGAAAGTCGGATTGTGGGAAACTGCTCTAGAATTAAGAAATACTTTCCTTTTGCTGAATAACAAGGAGAGAAAAAAAGGCACAATAGGAATCTCATATTTTACAAAGACAAATACACATATGCAGATGCACTTACTTTTCTAGGTTTGACTTTATCTTGTAAGTCGTACTGGCCAATTCCTTTATAACTGATCCCAAGCCACCACGGGATGCCTTGTTTATCCTAGGGCAGAGAAGAATAGAAGTTCTAAGGCTTTTTAGCAAGAGTCAAAAACTTCAGAGTTGATATAAGGTTTCTTTACTTCATCCTGCAACAAGTATAAGCAGGTTAGGGAGATGAAGGCAGCCCTTTGTTAGCACACCTGTGGCTGACAGAGAAGGCTTATTGTTTGAAGGGGTCTGCTATTCCTTTCCCAGCTGGAAGATGCTATGCAAACAGCCAGAGAGCAGTAGGGAAGAGAAGCTGCTGTATTCTTTGAAACCATGGCTAGAGATGGGGCAGAAATGGAAGAAAATCTGTGGGAGGTAAGCAACAACAGTAAAAGAAGACTTGATGAGGGACAAATCCAAAGCAAGGGTGAACTGTTGAGAAAGGAATGAGCTGTGTACACACTTTGCACAATTCTGTATGTATTTACTCAGACGTACACTTGGTTCAGCTAAAGTCCATACATTACTTTAGATGCACATGTGAAAGAGCAGAAAGCGTTAAGAGAAAATAGCTATTGTTTATTTTAAGAGAAAATTGGGCTGACATATTTTCTTGACGAGATTTTATCTTCCATAGAGCTCAGGGTTGAAATCAGGAATTCTTGGTGCTCTCTGAGCTTGGGTTATTTTCTTGCATATGTGTCATTACCCAAACTAAGTAACATCATCAGTGTTAGTAAGGAGTGGAGTTTGCTCTCAATTTATATTCTAGTGCAGTGTTTCTCAACCTTGACAATTTTAAGGCATGTGGACTTCAACTCCCAGAATTCCACAGCCAGCATTGCTGGCTGTGGAATTCTGGGAGTTGAAGTCCACATGCCTTAAAATTGTCAAGGTTGAGAAACACTGTTCTAGTGGCTTGCCCTGTCAATGTTGGTGGAAGAGGTCTTGGAGGAGCTATTTTTCAAGCAACAAAACAGTAAATTATAGTATTGTACAATAAGGCATGATTTCCATAACTTTTTAAAACAACTTTTAAAGTACATTACAAGAGCTAGTAAGGTGTCTTGGTTAAGATGCTGGACCAGGAGCAAGGAGATACAGGTTCTGGTTCTTCCTTAGGCATGGAGGACAGCTGGGTGACTTTGAGCCAGTTACTTTCTTTCATCCCTAGATTAAAAAGCTGAAAAACAACCTGGCAGGTGGCCAGTGATAATACCACTACTGCAGGTTGCCAAGAAAATTGCACAGACCTGTCCATGAAGTCATCAAAATACAAGAAAAAGAAGGGGAGGAGGGGGTAAATTACTATATTATTAAATTGTTTGTGGCTAAAATTAACCAAAGATTCCTAGCTCAAAACCAGCAAAATAAACTAAAGGAGAACTAAGGAAGCCAGAGACTCCAAACACAATTTATGCGTGGAGTTGACTCCATTTTTTCCTAAATAAAAAGTGATTTTCATTCATTTTATTTTAGAAGGAAGTTGTGGAAGGCAAATTATAAGCTGCTAAAAATAAGATGCCAGTATTGTAATCTTCTTGAGGTACAGAGGGGTCTAATAGCTCCATATCCCAGAAGGGCCCATTTTAAAGGACTGAGAGTTGTGCTGCAGAAAAATTGCCAACAGTACTTTCAATAATGGAAGGCTTTTGGTCCTCCATGTCATGACTTCTTCATTACCAGTAGATACCAACAATGAAGACATCCACCAGGCCCAAATCCACTCTATTCTTCAACGTTTGTTACCCACAGTTCAATGTGAGCATTCCATGAAAATTAAAAGGTTCCACAATTTTATTAAGGGTGTTTGAGGCTATAAAATGTGGAGAATGTGGAAAAGCTATTCAAGAGAGTCTCTAAATTCCCTATCAAAATAGGGATTTGTTGAACACAGACATTTTTGAAAAGTTTGGAAAAGTGATCATTTGCTACACAGGGTCAATCCACATGTAGAAAGCATGACAAAGTTGACATATATATGATAATCTATGCCTCTGGCGGGATGTCTGAATAGGAATGTTGCTGTTCATATACATATTCAGCAAAATGATTACAGTTTGAGTGCAGTTTCAGATGGCATGAACCTATTTGCTTTGTTATTAGTATAACTGTAGCTCTTCTTGAATGCTAGCCCCATTAATATAATGTAAGTACTAGTTTCTGGAGGTTTTGGTCACAGAAATGCAAAATCCTATTTGTATTATTCTAATCAACATTGTAACTCTGAATGGGGGAAAAAAACCTCTTGAATAAATTATAGGAACTTAAATACTATCTGCTAGACAAAAGACAGAGGAGACTCCAAATGAAAATTTAACATGTTAAATGTTGCAATATGTTAACAATGTCCTTCCTGCCATAATGATAATGATGATGATAATAATAATATAGTTGGACGTGACCTTGGAGGTCATCTAGTCCAACTCCCTGCTCAGGCAGAAAACCCTATACCAGTGGTGGTGAACCTATGGCACGGGTGCCAGAGGCAGCACTCGGAGCCCTCTCTGTGGGAACACGTGCCGTTGCCCCAGCCTTGCCTTCCCTCATGGCCACCTCCTCTGAAGGAGAGTTGCCCTCGAGCGTGGCCCACATGGAGCAGTGCAGCCAAGGACATGGCAGCCAGGCAGCGTAGACAAGACTCTGCCCTCACACCCCATCATGCAGTTGATGCTGCAGGACACGGGCAGAGGGTGTGGCCGCCATAGCGCTGCTGGGCTGCCTTGGCGATCTGCGGGCCCTGGAGGTGGTGAGTGGTCCTGTGGGTGGGGCAGAGTGGGGGCGGAGCAGGGAGGTGGAGCGGGGCGGGGCAAGGTTTTGGGCACTCAGTCTCTAAAAGGTTCGCCATCACTGCCCTATACCATTTCAGACAAATAGCTGTCCAGTTTAATTTTTTGTTATTTCATAGAAACAAAAAAAGGCACTTCATGTTCATGTAGCCTTTCGTTATTTCCTATAACTGACAATTCTCCAGGACCTTAAGCCAAAGTCCTTGTCAGTTTGATGAATGATCATTGAAAACCATCACCTAAGTATAAGATGTGTAGTCATGCAGACTCTACTCAAAGTGCTCAAGGTGGATCCAGGGAAGCCAAATCACAAACAACTGTCTGAGTAAAGACCTTGTTTCTGAAGAGATTGAAGGATGAAGAGGATACCAAACTTTGTCATGATCTGAGAAAGGTAAGAAGAGCTGAACTGAAAAGGTAAAAAGTCCTTAAATGGGGCGCTATGACATGACGGCATCTCCTTACTCGTTTTAATCAAATGAGCTGCTTTTATTAAAAGAAAAATGCATAAAACAGACAGTTCACTCAGTTTTGTTTTCCAGTAGTCACTAACCTTCACTCCATAATAATGGATTCCATAAGTAGGCAGAGCTTCAACCAATTTCATGTACCTGCAAGGACAGATATACAAGTCAATGAAACAGTTTCTTCATAATATCTTCTACTAGTAACACATTGCCCGAGTGATGTCTTTGGATTCATTCATTCATTTTATTTTATTTACTTATCCAATTCTGAAACTGCCCAGCTGCTTCATAGAGGGACTCTGGGAAGTGTTTTAGGTTTCACACCAAATTGTTTTAGATGCTTTAATTATATAAAACATCAATCAACATTAATAGCGAAGTCTGTGTACAAACACGTTCAAGCACAGCAACAAACCAGTTAACATTTCAAAGGAGACGATTAAACTAGAACCAGTCTTTTTTTTTATAACCCCCTTCTGCCCTCAATCCCCCTGAAGCTCTCGGGGGTTGCCAGGTACTTCTCTGAAAGTATTCCCTTGTATAACAACTAAACTCCATCAAGAACTTGGCTTCAGTTCTAGCAATTGAGCTCTCTACAATACTAATCTAAAATATTTTCCAAGTTTAGCTTTTGGGAATATTCAGTTCTTCTAAAGCAGCTTCACTGTATGTAGCTTGCCCACTTCATGAGTGCATGTCAGCCTTCCCAAGTAAACCAGACAGGAAAACAAGACTAGATGAGTTAAATCAACTTTATTGTAAAGCTACATAAATCTTGCAAGTCTGAAAGTACAAAACGTCTCACCTCCAATTTTAAGTCACTTAAAATTGGAGTTGAGAAGTTTTGTACTTTCAGACTTGCAAGATTGATTGATTAGGGCAGATCCTTTCTGAGTTTCTTCCTCTAACCGTTAATCTATTGGAGGCTCCTACCTCTCTTATCTGATTGTTCCCTAGGTAGCATCTCTTCCCCCACTTTTCCTCAAGTTCATCCCCACATTCCATTACAGTGCGTGACATAAATCTGAACAATAAAACGTATGAATCCTACAGGCCTGATCTGCTAAGCATCCCTTCATAGGAAACAGTTGCATGTACAGCTTTTGCTGCTGGATTGGTTTCTGGTTTATCTCAAGTTTGAAAGGCCTTGTTCAACGGATAAATATGCTATCAACCTCAAGTGAGAGGACAGCAGGGATCCAGAGGAAGAAGAGCAATGTGTTGGAAGATAATTAGGCGGTCTAAAATGCTTCAGGATTGCAAGAGATGGAACCCAAACAAGCTTTGGAACTGCATGGATTACTGTACTCGGAAAGCATCAGTCCCAATCACAATAGTTGTCAATATAGTTCAGAACAGGGTTGGAATCTGTTCTGTGCTGCAACCTCTCCCATAAATAGATGTTTGCCTTCCTCATGCGGTAAACCAGTTAAGAAACACAATAAGCCAATTCTACTTCTTTTTTTGTGTGTAAGGTTACATGAACAGAATCTTGCAAGTCTGACAGGTCTTCTACTCCTTCCTCTTTGCATTCTAAAAAATTAGAGAGGGTCTCTTCTGCACCTTTTGCCCAATCCACATTCCTGCTGAGGGGGCTAAGCTGCCTTTTATCAGTTAACCCTTGGCTGCTGTCTCACTGCCTTTTCTTCCAAGGTCATTCCCACACATGGTTACAAAGAGCTGAATAATACACTTACTGAACAATCGCTTGTCCTCTAGTCAGCCCCTTGTTCTTAATGTAATGTTCGATGACTCTGTCCTCACTGAGGAAAACAAGCAAAAAAGAGTGTATTAAAGAGAGGGAGGCAGGTTTTAGATCCTATGTTGCTCCAAATGCATCTCAGTCAGACAAAACGATCCACAGAATCTCTCTGTAAAGTATACCCCTACGCAGTCCGTCAATCCACAAAATGAGTACTCCCAAGTTTTGGATGGCACAGAATGGACTTAAAGGTTAAGCCTCTTCTAGAGGAAATACTCTATAGCCTGGATGCGTGCCATTTCATAAAAAGTAACTGTGGAGAAAGGGAGCTGCAGTGGCTATAAAGTTAGCAGAGCTATATCAGGCTGTAAAAAAAAAAAACCCCAGCCTCTGCCCAATGCCTTTCAGACATGCTGGCCTACAACGTTGATTACTCCTACCCAGCAAGATTAATGACTGGGTTTTTCTGACACACACACTGAGACACACACCTTCCTTCCTTTCCTAAATACAGCTTAAATGATTTGCAGACAGGGCAAAAGCAAAACCTTTTATTTTCTTGTATGATTTGAGGCATATGGCAGTAATCTCATAATGATAGTGAAGTTATTTACCACAAAATTATGATGTGATAAAGAGGGTAATGTGTGTTGGTATGGCCCAGGCAATCCCAGATTCAAACCTGCTGTCTCTCTTGTCTTTTCCATCTAAAAAGAGTGTGGAGTGCAAATCTCCTATCCTGAGTGTGAAATGGACTGTTTCAACCATTTTGGAAGGTTTCATGCTTGTATCCTTAAAACTGAACTATTTTGAGCTTGAAGCACTTCCAAAATGATTGAGATAAGGTGGTAAAGATATGAACATGGTCTTGAGTTTTGAAACATTTTCCATCTTGCTACGTATGGAATATGGTTCAACAATCATGACTAATATGTCTCTATTTTTCTATTAATCCTCTCCTCATCCCATGGTGGGAAAAAAAAGGTATGTCATCTTATTTGATTACATTTGTTTTTTGAGCATCAAAAATGAGGTCAGCCTGCATGCTTTTGGAATGAAGAGAAGCTAAGACAAATACACTACATATTCATGAATAAGCTAAGAACGTTGGGTACAAAAATATACTCCAAAAATTGGGTTTGGATTATCCACAGATGGATTTATCCATAAGTAGATACAGTAATGCTTCTTGTATATCCAAATATATTCACTTATAAGCCCATCCCTAAATATGCTGATCCCAGAATTTTCCAACAAAATACCATGAAAAATGGCTAATCTGTGGATTACTCGTGGATAAGCCAATTATGAAAAATAAAACACATGAAAATTTCAAGTATCAGCTTATCTGTACATGGTGCATTTTTTGTGGTATTTTAAAAGTTAAAATTTTGAGATTGGCTCATCTGTGAGCAGGTTTATGCATAAATATATATAATAATCAGCACAATCAGATTTGAGACCAAGGACTTACACATATAGAAACTGATGTAAATAACTTCCACAATGCAACTGGTGATAGTAGCAACCATAACATTAGAATTCAATTAATTTGCTCATCTTCCAGTGTTATTAATGATTTGCTATCAGTGCACTTGTGCATTCTACATAGATCAAATGGGCAAGTGTCTATACAACATAACTAAAACAAATCTTGACAACAAAATTGACAATATTCTAAAAACAAAGGGAGAAAGGAGAATTTATAATCTCCAAAAACATATTTTACAGACTAAGTTGGCCATTCTGGAAGAAAGAAACTTCCAAGACAGATTACAACATAAAACAGTTGACTTTCAATAGATTCAATTCTCTTATAACCCAAACAAAGTCAGAACGAACGAATGAATGAATGAATACACATAAGTACATATACATATAGTACTATAGACCAGACTTTCTGAACCTTGGCAACTTTCAAATGTGTGCACTTCAACTCCCAGAATTCCTGAGCCAAGCATGGGGAATAATACTGCTATAAACTGTTAATCAGATTGCAAAGTATATTTATCTTCAAATGAGATAAAAGTATAAATGGTAGCAATTCTCTCCTCCCCTGATTCTGGAAATCATGATTTTGACTGATTATGAACCATCAAGTCAGTGTTGATTCCTATTGTTCACATAGAAGTCTTTAAAAAGGGAGCAATTCCTATAGCTGTGATTCCTTTATAGAGGCATTGTATTAGGAAGCAACAATAGAGAGGATTTCTACTTTTATGCCTTGGTTGTGGCTTTCCCACAGCAACTGGTTGGCTGTTGTAAAACAAAGTATGTTGGGCCCAAATGGACTTATGGTTTTATGCATCAAGAACTCTTACACTATTTTCCCAAGATGACTATAGGAACTCATTGTTCGTATTAGTAATCACAAGTTATAATTTAAGTGTGACCTAGGGCTGCCTGATATTTTTATAGAAAAATTGCAGAAAGAAATGCCATATGGATATTAAAGGTATCTCTTCCAAGGAAAAATAGAAACCTGGTAAGTATTAGAACTACTTTATTATGCCACAACGAAAAATGTGCAGGTTTGATTGTAAGGAGAGGAAATGAAACAAGCAAGATTTTGTTTGTGTCAACAAAGTAATTTCTAAATATTTTTATGATATCCTTGGGCTCTAACTATGGGGTTCTGCTTTTGGGGTTCCCAAGAAATTCACCTTTGTGAATTTCTCTATGACATATCACTGTTACAGAAAAAGCTAGTGACTTACCAGAACATACAAAGGCTGTTCCACTGTACGGTTAGGCTTCTAAAATCTTTGCATAACCATGCCCAGGATTACAACCCAAAGGGATAAGCCATTATAAACTATAATAGCCACAGACTATTCTTTGCATTGTTCTTCATTAAATTCATGATGAAGCTTGATTATGTAAAGAAAATTTTACAATAACAACTTGACAATGATGGACTTTTAATGATAAGACAGCAGCATATTTTTATTACAAAACTTTGCCACAAGGAAGCCTGGAAACAGCTCTATAATTAATAACTAGCTTTTCCTGACATTGTACTCTCCAGGTGTATCCACCATGCTGACCTGAAATTCTGGAAGTTGCAGACTTAACTCTCTGGAGGACACCGGTTATGGAAGCTCGGGGGAACCACTAGAAACCAAAGTGCCATTTGCAAATGTTCTTACAGTATCAGAAAATGGTCTCAGTGGCTCCAAACACCTCAGTTTTACTCACCTGCAATCCTAGCCATGCTTTGCAGATGACCAGTTTTATTCAGTATTCAATACTTTACTCATGATTAGAGGCATCAAGAATTGCAAACTAAGACTCTTTTAGAAAGAGGGCTAGTAGAAGTATATTTCTTTATGTTATTTATGTACAAGTAGTCCTCAATTTACAACCATTTGTTTAGTGACTGTTTGAAGTTACATCGACACTGAAAAAAGTGAGTTATCACTGTTTTTCACAAAACGATTGCAGCATCCCCACGATCCCGTGATCAAAATTTGGACATTAGGCAAGTGGCATGAATTTATGATTGGTTGCAATATCCTGGGGTCATGTGGCTACCTTTTGCAACCTTAGGACAAGCAAAGTTAACGGAGAAGCCAAATTCACTTAACAACCGTGTTGCTAACTTAAAAACTGCAGTCATTTACCTGAACAACGGTGGCTAGAAAAGTCATAAAATGAAACAAAACTCACTTAACAACTGTTTTGCTTAGCAGTGGAAATTGTGGGCTCAATTGTGGTCATAGGTTGAAGACTATATGTAGGGGGATATTGTTTTGTTAAGCAAGCAAATCTATTTTTAAATACTGAGGTGGACTCTAATACAGAGGTCTCCAACCTTTTGGGTACCAGGGACCGATTCCGTGGAGAGGGGTTTTTCCATGGACCGGAGGGTGCGTGGTTTTGTGTGCTGCCTGCATCTCATGGATGGCGCTTTGTTTGTGCGGACTGGTTGATGGCATGCTGCAACCCGCTACTGGTCCATCGACCGGGGGTTGAGGACCCCTACTCTAATATATTTATAGTAGTATTTATCTCCAGAGTTTGGATCAAATACAATCTTATTTGTTTGATGATTTATCAAGCAATCAGAATAGGAAGAAAAGTTCAACAGTGCCATAAAAATACCAGGGTGTTAAAATGTGGACAGGAGACTGTGTTTTATTTTATAAAGAAAGACAGAAGGTAGCAGCCATGGATACCAAAATGCTTATGAAATGTTTCTTGGGGAAGGCAAGTCCTCACTCTCCACATGGCTACTATATTTTTAAAATTATTTCAATTAAAAAAAATAATTAAATAGGGAGATATTATGTCACAAAGTGTTTATTCTCTAGTACAGGGGTAGGCGACCTTGGCTCTTTTATGACTCGTGGACTTCAACTCTCAGAATTCCTGAGCCAGCATAGCTGGCTCAGGAATTCTGGGAGTTGAAGTCCAGGAGTCATAAAAGAGCCAAGGTTGCCTACCCCTGCTCTAGTATTATCTCTATTTAGAAAAATGCCTTTGGGTTCCATGTCAGCTTTGTAAGCATAAAAAATGGTACTTGGTTTGGAAATTTGCCACCTGCCCAGAAAAAAAGACAAAGGTAAGCTGGAATAGAACCGAAAAACTTGGGAGACGACTTAATTAAGGAAGTAGAGGGATTGGTACTACCGTTTTTTTGTGACTTGTAACACAAGCTTTACAACAGCTGTTTTGCATTCAAAGCTTTTTCCATTATGCAACCTTGGATATTACTGTCAATAGTTCACAAATTTTTAAATTCATAAGGAAGGAGGATACAAAGAGAAGACCAGGATCCCAATATGATACCTGTACCTTTTATAATTAGGTCTTACCAATAGGCAAGTGAAGGATGTTCCTGCAAGGTTTTTGTAGGAAATGCAGGCAAGTTCTTCAGAGCTTTTCTTGCATTTTCATCACTTTAAAAAGACAAAAAGAATGGCAAAGTGTTATTATCTTGGAATCAAAATAATGATTATTTACAATTAACTCAAAGTCTCCAATTTTAATCACTGACAATAAGTTCATGGTATATTTCAGCTACCACAGCAGTCTAATCCTGTAGAATTTCTTGCATTACTGTTTCACACAAAATATGTTCACTTAACATTACCATTTTGATTAAGAACACAGTGCTGCTAAAGAGATCCAGTTGCTGAGAAGTAGATAAAGCTGAAATAACTTTTACTGGCTGTGATTGCTTCCAGGATGGTTTTTTTTTTTTGTTATAGGATATGTCGGTTTGATAAAAGAACCCTCAAATCTTTTAACCTGAAAAAAATGGGTCCTAAAATCGTAAAAGCAATCCTGATTCTAAAAAGTTAAGATGAGATACACAGGAGGAAAAACAGCTTCAAACTGTAACTTGCTTCAAGATGCAGGAATTGGGCAAAAGTGAATCTAATTATTTTAAGAAGGCAAAAGCATGTGCGGTTGCTGGCACAAAACAAAACAAACAAAAGCAGGCAACATTTTTGGTTTGCATGCATGCTTAAATAGCCGAGTCGGGTTCTGCAGGATTTTGGAATGCTTTAATAGGGATGTGCAAGAACCAACATGAATTGTTGGTATCTAGGATTCACTGGGATGACTGAGTCATTACCAGATGTTTGATTTCCTGATGGTGAAGGTTGATAGGTGAATTCTTAAACAAGTTGCTTTATTCTTCAAAACTGGGCCACATCCTTAAATAATTTAGCACTCGAGGGATTATACATCTTTGATAAAACCTGCATTTTATTTTTCTGTAATTTCTGCCCTGGAATTGTGAATACTGAAGTAGAACTATTGGGATGCACATCTCAGTTTACGTTATTTTATTAGATGATGGATATGAGGCTGAAAAACAGGGAGTCAAAACATGAAATAATAACTACAATAAATAAAACTATTTCTTAGATGAACAATAGAATAGCTGCATGCAGTGATTTTCTCCTTTATGAATTAAGGGTCTTCTATCAAAAGTCACTTCTCACTGAGGGAGCTCAAGCATCTTTATAATAACTGTGGACAACCTTGGGGGGTGTGTGTTGCACTAAGACCTTCTCCACCCCTCAGGGCCATCATTAAAAGTTTGGAGGAGTAAAATGGTTTTAAGGGAAAAGAGTGGTCACTAGGGCCTTATAGAATTTAAAACTCTTCTAAACTAGAAGGAAAAAAGATTTTGTTTATTTTGGGTTTCAGACTGTTAATGGGTACAGTAGGCTGCTTAAGTATCTGTAAAAATTTAAATTCATTTCACCCCTTAAGTCTTTGCAAAAAAAAATACTGTCTTGATTTCTGTTCTTGTTTTGAAAGTTTGATTTTTTTAAAAAATTCTGTATCTTAAACTCCACATTCAAAAGCACAGTTTACTACCAGGAAAAAGCCATTCTCTCTTCTCAACCATAATTCTATTAGTCCAAAGAAGATAACTGTTATGATCTCCAGATAAGTTGGATTACACCTTTTATTTTCCTCAACCAGTATGATCTCTGGACATGGATTATGGGAGTTGTTATAAAAACATAATTTTCTCTCTGCTAATTATATACACAAAAAATGCATATGCAAATGCATTAGTATAATAGGTTTCCTTCAGCTGTTCATCTGTATCCCAAGAAGCAATGAAAGGATTTAATTTTAATTATGAGTTCCTCAATAACATTTCTCAGTGCCCAACTGCATGCTATTTTAAAGATGCCCGACAGTATGGAGTGGAGGAAAGAAGGCTCCTTACTATAATTCTTAGATGAGCATTTATATGAATCTTTTATCTATTTGCAAAAATGTTATCCATTAAGATATGTGAATAGTTTTTTGCAAATAAAAATGAACTATAAGAAGTCTCAGAAAGTATCATGACTGCAGTAGCAGGTAAAAGATTACAACTCCCATGTTCCTGATAGGGATCTTACCCAAATTGGATCTCCTGCTCCTACTCTTAGAGTAAAAGAGGCAGAAAATGTAGTTGTCAACTACAGCTTTTAATAGCATATAATTTGGCCCATGTGTCAAACTAAACTTTAATTACACAGCATTCACTTCATCGCCCCTTAATTCATTTACCCTACAATAGAGGTGTAGAAGCCTGATCCAGACTCAATTTAAAGCATGCAAGTTGGGTAAACTTACACTTTCCCCCAACTTGATATTTCTAAAATCTGTCTGCCCCCAACTCACTTGTAAAAAAAGAAGAAGAATAGATAATGGTGACTCAAAAGAAAAAAAAACAACTAAATAGACTTAAGGAATCAAATCTACCCAGAGGATTATAATATTACCCATAATCCTTATCAGCTATTCATAGAGTTGTATGTGGTAACAATTCTGTAAATGGACCAACATTAAAGACCAATCCTGCTTCCTTGTAACCTTCAATCAATTCTTTGATTTCAGTCAGCTACCAATATTTAAACATCCACCTTACATTCAATGTCTTATTTTCATAGTAAAGGAAGAATAAAATTGCAGTACTGTGAGTGAATATGAGCAGAGCTGGCTGTAAATTATGGGAGGGGAAGACTAACACAACTGAAAGTTGAGAAGAATGTGAAGTTTCCTAACTGAGAATGTGTAAAGACACACAAAGAATGTCAGATGTCTATCTTGTCTTCAATGGATTAATTAGCCTTGTATAATGTAATGCTCATGAAGTTCCTTAGTCAACTCTAATTTTTTTTTCTCATGAGTCATCACTGAAATTGTAATTTGACATTTGCAAAGCACTCACCCCATTTTGCCCTGTGAATTTCTCTGGAAAAAAAAAAGTACAGAAGACTATGACTATAGAAATAAACTGCTATTATGGAAATTTCTTCAATGAAAGAAATTCAGGGCTGGAGATTATGGATTTAGTAAACTGGAAAAAAAGAATCCGAGGCTCAACAAAGCTTCAATCCCTTGTCTTTAAAGCTTAGCGGCTTTAACCTTCGGTGAACCCAGCATGACCCAGATTAGAGAGCTCCCCATTGTTATGCCCATGCTATCACCAGGGAAAGAACAATTTAATGAAATAAGACAATTAAAAAGCTTCGGCAAAAAGCCTGAATGACTATAGATAAAGATAAAAAAAAAAAATCCAGTCCATGTGACTGTAATTGTGAGGGGTTTTTTTTTTTTTGCTGAGTCCAAATAATAACTGATGCAATATAAAAATGGAATTCTGGACTTTATTTGAATGATTTTCAGGATTGGAGATGCCGCCCTCAGTTCTTATCCATTATTGCTTTTATTTCAGCAGACACTGCATTTGGCTCCATTTAAATTCAGATGAACATCTACAGCTCCATAATGTATGGCCAATTAAGACCCAGTTCATGGAGACTGGAGTCAGATGGAGAGCCATTATCTGCAATGTTTGGTCCCATGATAAGATGCCGAACATAAAAGGTAAAAAAAGATTTTTTTAAACCTTGTTTTCTATTTCAACCACTAACATCAGCTCAGAACAGCAGTTTAATCAAGTCCTACAAAATGTTGAGTGAACAGAATAGCGTTCAAGTAATTATGCTTAGTTGTCACTAATACCCCCAGGGGTATTTTCAACTTAAAATCTTTCTCTTTGGATCAGTATTTAATGGTCAGGGATAAAACAATCTTTTCTTATGATTGGATGTTTAAATATATTCTAATTTTTATTTTCAACGTTGTTTTTCTCCTTTTTTCATGAAGAATGTGGGGTAGGAGGAAGAGCTAGACATTTAAATTATAATTCGACTTCCTAATGAACACATTTGTTCTCACTATAGATCAGCTTCCTGCATTGTGATTAAAAATAATTTAATAAAAGGATCCGTAAATCTAGGAAGTGGACTGCTGTGTTATTTCATTTATCTGCAATTTTTATACAGTCTTTATAATTAGGTATCAAATGGCAGGAGATACAAGGAGTTGTGATGTCAGGGAAAAGATTTTTCTCTGTCTTCCTATTAAAGGATTGTTCTGGATTCTCCTAGACTTGAAGTCCTGTGTTTTGCTAATAATTAAATTAATGATTACAAATGTTTTTCCACAGCCTTCAAGAGAGAATTCTCTTCAAGGAATGAAAACCTTTGAAAAATTGCTAGGTACTTTAATTTTATCAGGTCTTATGCTGTCTTAGTGGAAAAAGTGGTCTCATGGGCACCAAAGAAAGTACTGTATTTCCATTGAGTTTCATATTCTAATGCTTGAGGAAGGCAACTCACCTCAAAAATATTAATGTTTGCATACATTTGTATCATTTTAATATGTTCACTTAAAATCTCAGGATATTTTCCGCTGGCATTTTTTCACAATGGCATTCATAATATTCTATTTTGCTTATAAATGTGGGGCCAAGTAATTCATGTTCATTTAGAAGAGAGAAGGCTTAAGACTGACTTGCAAATCCACTACAGCAGACATGTCAAACTCGCAACGTCACATGACGTCGCGCAACCTATCGGGACGGTTTCGTCATTGCCGGCAATGGGGTGGGCGCGGCTTCCGGATGACGTGTCCGGCCCACGGGCCGGCAGTTTAACACCCCTATACTACAGCAAGGACTATCTTTATGTAAAGAAGGGATGATATTAGAGGGAACAGTGCTTTGATTCTGTTAGCATAGTTGACTTTAACTTGTAAAGAAACTGTATTTTCAGTTCTGTACTTGCTCCCTTACTTAACCAGTGTGACCTACAAATGAAACAGGTAAACTAGCAAGAACACTTAGACTTATATACTGCTTTACAGCCCTGTCTACACAGTTTACAGAGTCAGCATATTGCCCACAACAATCTGGGATCTTCATTTTACCAACCTTGGAAGGATGGAAGGCTGAGTCAACCTTGAGCCAGTGGGAAAATGAACCCCAATGAGAATATAATCTTAAGAGAAAGTTGAGAAGAGCTAAAATAGTGGTGTATATTGCATTTTAGCCAACATTACTTCAAAGCTATTTTGTTTGCATTTGGATTATTTTTCTATAAACTTTCATGTTTACAGCCTGTAACTTAATATAGATAAAAATACTGCTTTTTGAGTATGATTTACTAACTTGATATCAGTGTTCTAATTGGAAACACTTGACAGTGGTTGCCTTGTAGTTTATTTAGCTGTCCAGTATGTCAAATAAAAGCTTGTGTTAGTTTAGATAATAATAATAGGCAAGTAATCAGCATGTCCTTGTCAAGAAGAAAGAAGATTGCAGAGTAAAACTAAAGCCATGGGCATCAATAGTTACTAATCAGTAAATTATGTTGAAGATGATATTAAAGTTCAGAGGAAATTATACAATCAATCACATTCATCCAAATGCTCATAATTATAATTAGAATCTATTAATTGTAATGTGTATATTAAGCTCTTGGCTCAGTTTGTTTCTACATGAAAGAATCACTCCACTTGGAATATTACAAGAACAGCCAAAAGGTTATTCTGAGCAGGATCCAGAAAAAAGAGGAAGGGCATAATTAATTATAACAATTTTGTCTCATAAACCTGGTGAGATAATCCCCTGAAATATTTTAGATGCCTGATTAACAGTGGCCCATTAGCTAAAGAAGCACTAAACAAACCACAAAATATTCCAGTGAGATTTGAGATTAACAATTCACCTAAACCAGGGGTGTCAAACAGCTGGCCCACGGGCCAGATGTGTCATGGCAAAACCACACCCACCCCACTGCTGGCAATGGGAAAAAAGTCGTGATATGTTGCGACACGTCACATGACGTTGCGAGTTTGACACCCCTGACCTAAACTGATCTCATAAGCTTAATACATTAGTTTTTCCCAATTTTGGATCTCTACCTTGTTGAACTCCACCTCTCATCTCTTATGACTATTGCGGAAATTTAATTTAATTATTGCTTTAATTTTGCTTTTGTTGTTGTTAGTTGCGAAGTCATGTCCGACCCATCGCGACCCCATGGACAATGTTCCTCCAGGCCTTCCTGTCCTCTACCATCTTCTGAAGTCCATTTAAGCTCATGCCTACTGCTTCAGTGACTTTAATTTTGCTTTACTAAGCTTTAAAAAGCTTTAAAAACTTTACAGTTAGAAAAAAATACATCACTATACTGCACATAATGTGATTAAGTCTGTTATGAAATGTGGCTGGGGAACTTGAAAATAATGCTGAACAAAGTGACTTGTTTGTTTGCTTTCAAATCTGTTGGCTTGAGCAAAAGGGTAAAATCTGAAATGGTTTTCTGCACTGAGTTGCCTATCAAATCCTGACAATCCACAGGAAGGCTTTGCAGCAAGTATACATTGTATAAAGTCATATGTGGTTAGAGCTTATGTGATCATGTGAGCTGTTATTTATAATTGTAAACACAATAAATTGTGTTCTATGAACAAATTAGTTATCCTCAACAAAGCATTTTAAGATCACTTGCAATTTTTATTCACATAGTAAACACAGCTGAAGCTTCCTTAGATGAACTTAATAATTAAGCCATCAAAAAACTTCCCACAATTATTGGGACTTGGACAGCATATACATTTAACAACAACAAACAAGCTATTAGCCCCTTATCTTTCCCTGCCAAAAACAAGTTGAGCAAGAAGAACGAGGGGATAGCAGCTCAGAGAAACCTGATAGTCTTTGTGATGGATTTCTCATTCTGCAATATATAATTATATCATACTCTGTGGATGACAGCAGCAATTCTCATTATATCACAAAGATACCAAACCCTTGCAGCAATATGTGATTCTATATCCAAAGTAATAAAGGTGTTTTAAATTTTTATTTTCACAGTAGGAATAAAGAAAGTACCATACAATACAGTCCTATATGAGCTTTGAGTTGAATACAACTTGCTTCCAAATAAGGCTTTATGCTGCTAACACTCTTATAAACTTTTCCGAACCAGCAACACACAAATTCACCTCCAGCAGACAGGATGGATGATAAATCACCCACATAACCTTTATGGGTAGGCTGGAGGAATGCGCAGGATTTGAAACTGAAGAGCATTTCAGTTTTCTTGCTTTTAAGAGAATTATGCCCTTGGGTCAGTGCCTGGACATTATATAATAGAATAACAGAGTTGGAAGTGACCTTGGAGGTCCTTTAGTCCAACCCCCTGCTCAAGCAGGAGGCCCCGAGACCAGGGGTAGGCAACCTTGGCTCTTTTATGACTCGTGGATTTCAACTCCCAGAATCATAAAAGAGCCAAGGTTGCCTACCCCTGCCCTAGACCATTCTAGACAAGTGGCTATCCAGCCTCTTCTTAAAGGCCTCCAGGCAAGCCGTTCCATTGATTGTTCTCACTGTTAGGAAATTTCTTCTTAGTTCTAGATTGCTTCTCTCCTTGATTAGTTTCCATCCATTGTTTCTTGTCTTGCCTTCTGGTGCTTTGGAAAATAAGTTGACCCCCTCTTCTTGTAGCAGCCCCTCAAGTTAGAACAATTAATCAGTGGAGCAACTTGCCTCCAGAAGTTGTGAATGCTCCCACACTGGAAGTTTATAAGACAACCATTTGTCTGAAATGGTATAGGGTTTCCTGCCTGTGCAGAAGGTTGGACTAGAAGACCTCCAAGGTCCCTTCTGACTCTATTACTATTATTATTATTTGCTATATGTAAACCATTTGAACAAATTTTCCCATAATCATAGCTTAAATTTATTTGTTCCAAACCCATTGATTCACTAAAATTGGTTCTCTCAATTTTTTCATATATTTTATCACACCATTTTTAAATAGTTTAATCTTTGTGTCATATTTTGGCAACAATTTGTAACTATGTCATAATGAATTATTTTTATTTTGTACTAGCTGTACCTGGCCACGCGTTGCTGTGGCTCAGTCTGGTAAAAGCGTGTGTTGCTTTTACGTCCAACAGATGGCGCTGTTTTAAAAAAAAGCATGCTTTTACCTGTCACAGGTGTGACATCTATATAATATAGGTATATAAAAACACGTGCGTATTCGAATGCAACGTTGTGTCAAAATTTCAAAGCAATCGGTGAAGAACTTTCGGAGATTTAAGATTTTGAACAAACGAACATTTACATTTTTATTTATATAGATAAACATTTCAAATTTTGTCATCTTCTTTTTCCAGTTATTTGCAAATGCATTAAACATGGTAAATTTCTTCCTTCATCGTGCAGTTTTATTGTCTTTAATCTGTTCCTTGAATTTTGATATATGATATTGGTATATGTAATTAAATAGTTTTTACTGTACTTATCCTTAAAAGTAAAAAACTGCTTAATGGTGAAGATAATGATGAAATTGCTGGACTTATTCTTGTTAAAGGATTCCAGATTTTTTTTACAAACTTTGTATTATTATGTGTCCTTTCAAATTATTTTCTTATTTCTTTGTATCATCAGTATCTATTAAGTCCATTAGTTAGTCACACTCTATTATTGATATTCTACTATTTGGAGAGTTCTTTCATTCTATCATCCATTATAGACAACTTGCTCTATAATACAATCTTAGATTGGGAAGTGTAAGTCTATCTTCTTCCTTTGAATCTTATAGAATTATAAACTTTACTCAGTTTTTTATATGAATCTGTTGATTATTCTTTGATAATCCTGCAAGTTTGTCTGAAATTACAATTAATTTGGAACAAAAAGTTCCTTTGACTCCAAAATACTGCCCAAACCTACTCAAATGAAATCTTTGCCTGCTTATCTTGTAGACTATCAAGATTTCAAAAGAACTTGATATTATTCCTGGCTTCACACTTCAGGTTAAACCATTAACTTTTAAAAAGACAACTGGTTGATAAGCAACAATAGTTGGTATAAACACAAAGTACTTTGTTGATGTCAATTAGAGAATATCTCTTTCCTATAATCAATGCAAGTTTTTCACTTTCCTTTGATTTCACCAACTGTTTACTCACCCCTCAATGCACTATTTGTTTAGCTAAGTAAACTTAGCTGAAGACTGCAACAATTGTTTTGTATTGAGATTATGAAAAAGTATTTCTCCCAACCAAACCTCTATGCATAAGAGACATTTGCATAATGTTGAACTGCCACTTTTACACTAAACAATGTCATTTTCTGTACTGAATTGTTATAAATATTGCAGAACTACAATACAATACAAATAACAGAAAAAATTGCTTTATAAAATGGGTGAAGTTTCTTGTGTACTAGAACTCAAAGATGGATCACTGTTTCCAATGAGAGGCTGGAGTTAAATGACAGTCACGGTCAAATGACTACATGATTTGCATCGCACCAAGCCAGAATGTGTTCTGTTAGTTTTGAGTATAAGGGTGGAATAGTTTCTTCAAGTGAACCACTCTTTAAATGGTAGCTCAGGGCTAAGTGTGAGCCCACCAGATTAGTTCCTGAGGTGTTTAGAACTGAAGTCATGTCTCCCTCATCTATATATTACTAAAACTGTCATTGCCGTGACCTTTAATTCGGTGAAACGGTGCGTCATAGGGAAACAATTTTTAAACCAAGGTACCTCACATGGGCTAAATTATAGAATGTGTCTAAAATCCAGGAACCATGATTCCCAAGTGAATGAAATTTGGGGATGTTGTGGCTGCTTCAATGTTACAGGCTATTGCTGCTGTCATGTGATCTTCATTTTCAAGGTTCCGTAACAGTTTCCTAGCCAGTCTTGCAATCCTTTGCTCCTTCTCCCCGCCCCAACAGCAGGCACTTAGCTGCCTGCTAGAAAGAGAAAGGGAGGAAAGAAACACATGTACCCACCTCATGTGCCCCCTTTGCCTACTCCTGACTTGTGGTGCCCCCAAAGTACCTTCCCTGACCTATGCCACTTCCATGTTTCTTTCCCAATTCACCCAGCAGCATGTGGGTACCCCTGCACACCCTCTATGACCTGTATCAATTTTGTATATGTTCCCTGACCTGTGAGGCAGCCTCTTGTAAGCCCCATGCATTTTTATTAACCCAGACCATCCAACACGCATATGTCCTACCTGACCTGCATGGCACCTCTTACACATCCCAGAACCTCCATGCACCCCTCTTGATCCGCGATGCCCCCCTTGGCCTTCTTCCCCAACCCACACAGCACCCCCTCCCAGTACCCTTCCCGACCTACACCACCACCAGTACACACCCTCCCCAACCACATGGCTTCTCTTATGCACATCCATGTACCATTCTTCACCTGCAGATCCTGCATCTTCTTGTTCCCTCCCCTGCCTAGCAGAAGCTTGCTTCCCTGCTTGCTGGCATTTGAACTCACAACTTCTTGCTAGCTTCCCCATTGACTTTCTCACTGCATGCTTCCCACAAGCAAATTAAATGGGAAAGCCAGCAAAAAGTTGGAAGTTGCTCCTGCTTCCATTGCTTTTTGCCCACCAGTGGTCAATCTGTTTCCCTGTCTAGATTAAAAAAAAATGAAATGACGACTCTGTAGGGCACGGGCTGTCTAGTTCTTAGATAATGCTCTGATCAGCCAAACTGAATGTGTAGATTAAGAGCAGGTGGCAGTTATAGCCAAAGGGGCCATTACACAGGTCCAACTTGAGCACCAATTGTGTCCCTTCTTGAACTGGGGAGACCTTCAGACAATTACTCATGTCCTTGTCACCTCAAAGCTGCATGCTCTACATGGGGCTGCCATTGAAGATCACCAGGAAGCTTTAATTGGTTCAGAAGGCAGAGGTATCAGCAGTGGACAGCTTATTTTGGCAAGCCCACATGATACCCTGCTTCATGAACTATACTGATTACCAGTGTGCTTCCGCAAACAATTCAAGGTGCTGTACATGGCATGGAACTTGATTAGCTGAGGAACTGCCTATGTCCCATGGTTTTTGCTTGACCAGTTTGCGCCAAGAGAAAGTGCTCTAATTGCCTTCAGTTAAACAATGCCATATTTCAAGATCCAGACACTTCAAGAGCACTTTCCTTGTCATAGCATTTGCTCCTGGAATGCAGTTCCCCCTGAGATCTGGAGGGGTCACATCTTGTGGCATTCTGGAAGGCCAGAAAGACCTTCGAAGTCATCCATTCAAAGGTTTACACAGCCCAACTACCGTAATATATGATGAAGGAAATAAAACATACATCTGCCTAACGTACACCCATAGTTGCTGTGAATTCACTGATCTGATTTGGATGGCAGATTTCAATCCCACTGGAGTAATGGGTCCTGGATTTTGGATGCATGCTGTAGGTTAGTCCGTTTAAGGGGTCTTAGTTCAAAAACTACTGTCCCATAATGCGCTATTTTGCCCAAACTGAAGATTATAAATACAACAACAGTTTTAGTAGTATATTAGATTACCCATGACCCGTTGGCTTATCATTTCAGAGATATTTCCTTACCTAAACAGAGAAAGTAAGTGGTTGCTGCTGGGTGGGGGAGAGAGCAAGGGAAGGATTGTTTGAGTGGTCAGAAAGCTATCAGGGTACATTAAAAATGAGGATAAAATGAACACAGCAGCAGTTCTGAAGCAGCAGTGCTGAAGTAGCCACAAATTTCCCAAATTTCATTCCCTCTGGAGTAATGGGTCCTAGCATTCTGTAAACCCATTTGAATGTACTTTGTTGGCAAAGTTTTGCACTTTATCCAATTAAAGGTTACAAAGTATAAAACAGACACAAGAGTTTTGTAGTATATAGATAGATTCAAGTCCACTACCCATTTGCTTTCTCAAACTTCCAGCTCTCTTGTGTAATGGAGTCAAATATCTGCTGGATGATTCCATTACTAAAATATCCATTAGATACTTTAGAACATACTGTATATGTATGCATGCATATACTGTATATTCTTTCATGTGATTAACAGTGATTTCTGTATTTTACTTGCTGATCTACGACCAAATAAAGATTTGATAAGCATGGCTATTTTTTATTAAGAGCCATTACCCGTTTTTTACATTTCTTAGACATTACTATTATGGGTTATGTGTATGCCTCTGAATCATCATAATTTTGCTAAGTCATTTAAAGTAAAAGCACAAAAGAAGACCAAAAGGACACCACTTCCAAAAGGAAACCTTTCTCTTTGAAGATAGATGATTTCTGCATAATGACCTTGATGGTGCAAGACAGTTCTTGCAAATGCTAATTAAGTTATCAACAATGTGACAAAAGGAATCAGCCCAATTTCAAAACTCTGCAGCAAGTGTTCCGGTAAGAGTGATATGTCAGGCTGCTGGGTGGCAGACAGACCAAAATAAGGAGAGCCCACAGTCTAAATTCTAAATCAGCCCCCTGTTGTCCTTTGTCTGCTTATCACTAGCTTGCAGTGCCCAATTACTCCAGAAGGAAAGACAGAAAGTTGCTTTCCACCCCTCCTACTTAGCTTGTCAGTTATTCCAGAGGTTGCCTTAGCTGTTGCTGTTATTGTTTTTAAATCCAGATCAGCATAAGGTGAAACAAGTTCAGACAAGGGTTTCATCACAGTATGGATCTGATTCCTTTTAGATTAGTGCAGCTGATTTCTTTGAACAGCTTCCCTTTTTTCTTTCTCAACTAAAAAGAATAAATGAATGTCACTACTGAGTTTATGGCCAGCTGTATTTAGCATTTATGCAACACATCTGAAAGCATGTTTGGCAAGTTGAAGAACTTAGAAAACATTGTTTCCATTTGACAGGGAAGTTCCTGACTTTTAATTAAGCTGCAACAAGAGTCTGCAGGATATAGTTTTACACAAACTTTTCCCTCTTACAAACTGTGTTTATCACCCAAATAATGATACCCCTTTCACACTCCTTTCTACTTGTCACCCATCAGGAATTCATTAAGTTGTCTTGTTATGGTACACCAGACACAGTTATCTCTGTAGTCCATGGGCTATAATACAAACCCAATGTGTCAGCTATTTAAAGAAAATATAGCCTCTCCTGGGAGCAATTTAATGAACTTTCAGGAAGAGAAAAAAAAGGCAAGGTTTGAATATTGCAAATAATAATAAAAAAGAAATGTTAAGTAAGTACAGTATATGTGGCTTAATCTGAACTCCACCAATGAGATACACACTCTCGGACAAAGGAAGATGAAAAGATTTTCATTAAGTCTTTTCTCCTCCTAGAATGGAAAGACTGTTCAAGCTACAAATTTGGGGTGCAACTTAAAGAGGAACCCCAAAAGGAAACAAATGGAGATGTATCTTCATGGATTTGCTTCCTAAGGCTGGGTCATCATACTCCTTCGGTAAGGAGCTCTGTAAACCAGATGGAAACCAACGGTTTAGAGACCAAAAGTGACATTACGGGGGTTGAGGTAGAATCTTTGGTCAACAGAGTTATGACTTGGAGTCCCTTACAAGGCATGGGCATGTTCTTTCTGAAAACAGATTTTATTTAAAAATAATAACAACGCAGATAGGCTAGAGAAGGGGAACCTTGGATCTTTTATGACTTGTGGACTTCAACTCCCAGAATTCCTGAGCCAGCCAAGGAATTTGAACCATGCTGGTTCAGGAATTTTGGGAGTTGAAGTCCACAAGTCATAAAAGAGCCAAGGTTTCCCACCCCTGGGCTAAAGGAACTTTTATGTTGCTCTACTTTAATCCAAGCCAGAGAAGAATATCCATTTCAGCAAAATTAAGCTCCAAGCAGAGCCTGAAACTTCAGCAGATTTGTAAGATAACCTTGATTTACTATCTGTGAACTCCTCCCCTCCCCAATCAATACTGAAAGAGCAGATTTATTTTTAAGCCGCACCTTGAGATTTACAATCTGAACTGCAAGGAATCTGAATTGCTAGCAAAACTATAAAGCATTAACAGAATATAAATCTGAGCTTCCAAAAGCAAGCATTGAAATGCTGCTTTTGCTATTACTGTTCCAGATGGGAGTGGACTTTCTCTTCACCTCCAAAGCAGTTGGGCTCCACCTCCATGCAGAGAAGGTTTCCTCCAGGGTTAAATCCATCCCTTTCAGATTTGTACTGACCTGTTTTGCTTCTCCTCCCTTGAGATTCTAACTTTTCCCTACTTCCCAGCCTCAGCCCCCTCCCCATCCTGCTGAGGAAGCACAACATCTGAAATCTATTGAGAGGCATGTCATGCCAATTTCCCTTCCCAAGTGCAACAGGGAAATGAAAAAGAGAAGCCAGAGAAAACTCCAGCTGTCTCGGCTCTTCTCTTTGTTTATATACAGACAAGTGCTTAAGAGAAAAGGGACTCCAGTAGTAGGAACGTTAGTGAAAGTATCCAAATAACATTGGACAAATGAGTAAGTGCTTTATCTGTTTTGGCAACAGGACAGACATGAGCCACATCAGTGGTGTCCTCTTTTTATTGTAAGACAAAGTACAAGACAAAGTACAAGACATGCTTTGCAGGTAAAGTCCAGCCATCAAGTTGTTTGCTAGAAAGATTGCTCGCCAGCAGCAGGGACAGGACCTAGGTCAGGGGTAGGCAACCTTGGCTCTTTTATGACTCGTGGACCTCAACTCCCAGAATGCCTGAGTCAGGAGTTGAAGTCCACTGAGTCATAAAAGAGCCAAGGTTACCTACCCCTGACCTAGGTGAAGCTCAGGGATGTCAAACTGCCGGCTTGCGGGCCGGATGCATCATGCCGAATCCGCACCTACCCCATTGCTGGCAATGGAAAAAAAAAGTCATGACACGTCGCAACACGTCATGTGACGTTGCGAGTTTGACACCCCAGATGAAGCTCAGCACATACACCTCTAAGTGCCATATTTTCATGTTCCTGGCTTCTTTAAATGCAACAGCTTGCATGGCATAGGTTAACATCCTATGCAGAATTAAGATGGATTTAATATTGATAAGAAACATTTCTCCTCAATCACTTATAAGAATATCAACCCTGCTGCTGGATCAGGCCAAAGGCTTATTAATCAAGCATTTGGGCCCTACAATGGCCTCAAATGCAATGCAATAGCACTTTCTGCTCAAGTTCCTTGGTACCTGTCATTGAAAACTATTCTGCTTCTGATGCTGGAGTAAGTATAAAGCCAGATTGAGTAGAAAAACTACTAATATTATCCAGCCATGGTTTATTTTTTATTTTTGGAGAGCGGCAGGCAAGATCATGCTTACCAGCAGAATGCTTGCAAGCTACCTAGAAAGTCAGAAGAGGTAATCTACCTGTAACAGAGTTTTTACTCTCAGAATATTACAACGTAAGGGACCTGGCAGACTTACATGGTTCAGCACTGTACAATCTATTATGACCCCTCCTTCTGTTTTTTTTTTTTTTACGGAACGCAAGAAGCTGTTTCCAAATCAGTTTAATAAGTAACCCATGCCAAATCCGTGTAATAAACAGCTCATTCAAAACACTCCAAACAAAACAGACTTTCCCGTACAGTCAGAGCATAATTTATTACATAAAAGTATTATAGCAGATCAATAAACGGACTCTACAATCCAACATTACACTATGGGAAGATAACTTCTTGCCTTTCCTTCCTTGAATATTGTATTACGGGGGTCTCCAAACCATGACTGGTTGAGGAATTCTGGGAGTTAAAGTTCCAGTTTAAGGCCACAAGTCTTAAAGTTGCCAACTTTGGAGACCCCTGATGTATTAGAATACTTTTCTCCCTCTTCTCCAGAGGACTCCTTATTCTTGTTATAGTTTAGCAAATCCTGGCTTCCACATCTTTTTGGATGGTACTATTTAGATTATAGGAAGCTCTACAGTGAGAGTGAGGTTGGCTACTCCTATATATGGTGTTAAGCGCCTACTAAATTTGTTTTAGTTATTTTCTGTTTAGAAGGTGGTTGTTAATGAGAATTCAATAACTCCATTTTATGCTGTAATAGGGCACATAAAATGATGCCTGCTTTACTTTGTATAAAATTATTCCGTAAGGGTCAGAGAAAGGTCTTAGTGCTATGATGTAGACTTTTTCCAAATGTAGTAGTATTTTAAAAGTTTTGTTTACTACTGAAGTTCAATCTACAATGCTCATCCCCTGTCTTCTATGACTGTATATCCTCATTTTTATTGTTTTGATTGGCTATTAAAGAGGCTGCTTAAGCACATGGCTGTCGTGCTGACACTAGCCATAAATGATCTGTAAAAAGACCTCATCTTTTCCATCCCATTCAAAGCTCCTCTGGCAAATGTCACTTGGCACACTTTAAGAGAGGCTGTATAGTATTCTTCTAAAACTACTGCTCTGCTGCCAGATATTTTTTTTTCAGCTTGAATCTACTACAAAGCATTCAAGGATGGAAACATGTCCTTAGCCTTTAAAACAAGATTTGCTTTCTCTTCTAAAACATTAACAGTATGTTCCCTCAGGCATGACTGTCTCCTTAACAGCATGTTAATATCCTTGTGGCTGCAACAACAGCACTAGTTGATATCTTGCTATAAACTATCACTCTGCCCTCACCACAAACATAGAAATAGATTTACAACTTGGATACTAACTTAAAAAACATCGGATCCATCTGAAAATGTGCTCATGTATTATGATTCAATCGTCCTTAATGTCAGTACAGATCCGTGCTGGTGGTAATAACTGTTTAGAAGAGTTGGTCCACAATATTTCTCCTCAATGTTATCATGAAAAAAAATGCTTATTTGTGTAGAAATTTTAAAATATGATTTGTACATTCATGTATGTGCCTTAATTTTTAGTCTTATGTAGTTTTGTAGTTCTATTCTATTACTTATTTATTAAATTTATATGCTACTCATCTCAACTGTCAGGCAACTCTGGACAGCTAATTATTAATGATTAAATAACTGTATTATTTTTCCGTTATTTGTGTAGTCTTAGAATTCCTGGGTAGGATGAAAGAAAAGTGAAGAATACATTTCATAACAAATAAAAAAAGTATCACACACCTAGCAAAATGCCTGGTCATTGTTACCAGAGGAAACAGCTCAAGTTATAACGTATGAACTTTTTAAAAAAAATGCACTATGATTTTCTACCAATATTGTACTCAGAGTTATAAACAGTATTACTTATGTGAGGACGTAACTTCATCAAAATGGAGCTGGGAAGAAAATGTATAGAATTATATCAATATTCAATTCAAGCTGGTTTTTTTAAAGATTATTACACAAGTTAAACTTACATTGGGACTTTACTTCTGAGTTGTCATTTATAGGACTGCATTATTTGAGATTTCTCCAATGAGTACTGTCCTAAACACATGGAGCAAGTCCCATCATCCACAGCTAGCACAAGCTGAAATATTAAGCAAGTCTGGGAGCAAAGATTATCCAATTCTCAGTGGATAACTCTGATATAATATAGTAAAATAAATTCCAAAAGAGAGTTACTTCTCCCTAAACAAAACCTGTCTGCTAAAATATGTGAAGGTTTGGAATTTTTTTCTTTGCCAGCACCTGGTTTCAAGCTGCCCATTCCATTTTCTTCAGGCTTGACATCAACAGAGTTTGATGGCTAGCACATCAGACATGTGCTTCTTACAGCTGCTTTTTGGCCAACTGTTTCAATGTTTTTTTTATCAACCACAGAATCAATGCTGGTATTGTTTTGCTGGAACTCAGTTATCTTGTGAAAGTTTGCTGTATCCCTGATGATGATAAGGGGAACTACCAGCTTGGAAAGAGGGGAAAGAGAAATAAGGCATAGGGTTGTTTTATTTTATTTAATTTATTAAATTGGTATGCCTTCCATCTCCCCTACAAGATGACTCTGGACGGCTCAGAAAGTTTAGCTGATTAATCAGTTACATTAACTGATTATGCAAACAATTTTACCTAAAGTAAGTAAAGTACTTTGGATGTTGAACAGTACATAAAGCTGGAACTAGTTTTTTCTTCTTCTTCTTTCAAAATGCCTTCATGTTCTCATGGTACAATTTCATCTATTTCTATATAGAAATCTACAGAATATTTGTTAGTTCTGTAATAAAAGAAAATTCCATGATGGACTAGTAAAAAAAATATCACTATTTCAGAAGTCTACTCCTTAGACTGGTTAAAACAAAACAAGTAAGTAAGTAATAAAAAGGCTTCTACTGTAGAGCAAAATCTGCCCATTCTATCTCATCAGCTATCACTTCCTGGGGCAGTATTGGTTTGTGTGTGAAACACAGCAAATAGTGGTCAGCAAGTAAACGTAAGGGGATGTCACCATCACAATGTACACTAGGCAACCGGAGTGGAGGCATTTGCCTACAAACAAATGAAACACAGTAGGCCGACCACATGGCCACGTTTGCACCAGTAGGAGCTGGAAAACAGTATTTGAATGTGGAATAAGAAAAGGATAAAGTCTGCCTTCCTGGCAGACTACAGTAGTGGCCAAAATTGTGGAAACCTTTTGGGAAAAGTGTATTTTTGAGGTTTGATGGCTAATAACACCACTTTGTTTTTGGAGTAGTACCATAAAATTATATATCAATGGAAAGATAATTTAATCAAGAATGTAATGCAACAAAGTTTGTTCAATTATCTGTACTGTATTCTATGAAACGTTATAGCCAAATAACCAGAAAAAGAAAGCACAGTTTGCTTAGGTTGATATCAGGTAGCTTTCCTTCATCTGACTGTAGGCAATGAGCATAAGTGTTTAGAGAGCCAATCAGGTGTCATCTTGTTTGGGCAATGAGCCAATCAGATCACAGTAGGATTCAGTTATTGATGTCATGTATTGAAGCTGAGAGGAGGACATTTGTCAGGGTGTTATGCGATCCCTATCAAGTTGATTGGGTTATTTTTGTGTTCTTTCATTTAGTGAGCTTGTAAAAGGTAATAAAATTAAAGTAATGGTGCAAAGAGTTCACTGGATGCCCAGAAAGCGATGTAAAATAGTATTATTAAGTGAACAAGGCTACACTTATAAAGAAATTAGAAGAAAAATTGGTGGAAACATAACCAAAGGTGGCATTTCTACTGTACACTTTTCCCAAAAGGTTTCCACAATTTTGGCCATTACTGTAGGTAAAACTAATGGTTGTCACATATTTTTCTCTCTCAGAATGGTAGGCAGACATTGAAGAAATGCAAATGAACCCTAAATGTATTGACATTTAACTGAACACATCCTTGCATCAAAGTCTGTATTTTTTTTTCTACAAAAAATACCACGCCTGCAAAATGAATGCAGCACATCTACATAAATTCTTAGCACAAGTGGCCTACACCTGCTGTTTCATACATATGCTAGCAACTTCCTTGGGACAGCTTGACACATGGCAGTGACCTTGCTTTAACTCTAGTAAATGATGCAGGAGTTTCCTGAATGTCTACAAATGTCCCAAGTTGACATTAAACAGCTGCCTGGACTTGGCATTACCAATTCCATAGCATAAAGAAGAAACTAAAGCAAAGATGATTTTTCCCTTACCAGAACAACAAATTGAACATGTTGCAGCAACTGCTACTGATCTCAGAGAATAACCACCTTTAAATAATTCAGTTCCCTCACCTTCATTTTCTGGAGTTCTCATCCTGCACATTTGCCAATAAAGCTTCTCAGATGTAATTAATACATACGGTATAATTGAGTCAATTCTGTGTGAAAGTATTTAAGGTCTAGACTATCAATAAAATAATTACTGGTCTCAAAGATGTCTCAGTATAGTTTAGACTTCATATCTAATTAAGACAGCTGCTCCTTTAAACTTAGCAAATTAAATGTCTTGCCAACTCACAATATGCATGTAATATTCTGCATGATGGCACCTTCAACACACTTCAGATCCTTTCATGGATTAAATCAGATTAACAATTAAGAGTTCTAATATGTGATTAATTAATCTTTATCAGTTTGAAACCTTAATGTTTTCATCCCTATTTGTAAAAATCACCACCCTTAATCATTTCTTGCATTCTGTTACAAAAAAGCAGCAACTGCTTAATTAAGACACTTAAAAGTAGATATTTTGGCGCCAGACGTACTGATATAATACACCTGATAGCTGTAAGCTATGAAGGATGTGTGCTGATCCAGATGATGATCCAAGCTAACCTAATAATAGATTGGCTGTGTTCACACAACATACTAAATCACAAACTAACCAGCCACAGGCGGTATTTAATTTATGATTCATGAATCATGCAAACCCAAGCAACTGGCACAGATAATTCCGAGGATCCTGTGCGAACACGATCACCAAGTGATCAGCAGTGTTAACACAAGTTGTTGGTAAACTGATAGAAGGAAGCTATGAAACACTAGTACAACCTGCTAATTGCAAAGTAGATTGCAATCCCTCCTACCTGATTTTTTTTTTTTAAAGGATCAAGCGGTCAAGAAATATACACCAGACTACTAACACTTGATATAATAGCCATGAAGGGCTCTGAAAATATATTCAGATGCTATGTTTACACCTATGAAGTTCAGAACAGTATAGACAAAGTTGGACTCTGAAGAAGTGGGATAAGTATTGGCACTTTTGAACTTGGTATTGGAGAAGATTCTTGAGAATGCCAAGGGCAGCCAACGAAGCAAACTGATGGATCATCAAACAAATTAACACAGAATTCTCACTTGGGGAATGAATAACTTTGGACCTATTGTGCAAAAACCTAGCTCTTTGGAGAAGGTTCTGATGGCTGAGAAAGGTGGAAGCAAAGAGAAAAACCAGCAGCAAGGTCAATCAATTAAAAAAACCATCAAGTCTACAGTCCTGAGATTTCTTGGTAGTCTCTCATCCAAGTCCAACCCTCCCTAGCTGGTTTGAAGTTTGCTCAAGTCAGACTGATTGGTGCTGCCATGGACTATGACAGGAATTCTGCTATAGAATAAGAGGGCTCAATCTTATTTTCTATCCAGGACTTCATTTCTGCAGAAATAACCATATAGTGGTGTACCAGGCTAAAACAAGCAGTGAGCAAACCAACTCATTCCCTCCTTTCATATATGGCATGGTTCTTTTTAGCATCCTCTTTTTCTGAAACCTTCTGACTTGCAAAATACTTTTGGATATTAGACTGAGCTTTTCGACTGAGAAAGTCTCTGCCTCTTCCACCCAATCATGCACAACAGAAAACAATGCATTTGCCTAGTGGCAAAAAAATATGATCTTACAACAGGTCATGTCAGAATATAACCATACATACATCTAATTTTGGCAGAATGGTAAGCAACAACAAGCCCTCTTTCCTTTGCAAGAAATCAAGCCATTAATGAAACATTAATCTGGTTAAAAACCAATCACTCTTGTCTTCTTCTCCTCCCCCTAATTTAAATCTGACATCACTTTAGCCACTCTCTGTCACCTGATTAAAGCTTTTGCCTATATTAACTCCTTCTGATTTTGGAATACCATAGACTAACAGTGTTCTCCTCTTACAAAATCTCTTAAGTGAGCTGCTGCTAATTAAGCTGCCCAGCACCACTTTCAACTCAGACACAATGTCCTTTTTATTTAATTGCTCCTACAAGCATTGCACACTGAAGGGACTGTATTTTGCTGATAGGAAGAAAACTGACTAAAGCTGCATCTGATTTGCACATGGTAGTAAGAGCTGAACCCAGCAAGCTCAAAATCTTCCAGCAGTCACAATACAGCTGTCAGGATAGGAGTGTGACAGGTGAGCCCCCTTGGAGCAGCTGCAAAAGGAAAGACTGCACATTGATCTACAAGGCTGGCAAACTTTTTGCTAAGCATACATTAGGGCTATTCACAGATCAGGTCATTAGGAGATTTACAGGGAAATTGGGGGGAGGGGTGTTGTGAAAGGAACCTCTCTAGATGGAGGCTAGCTTGCTACAAAATACTGAGAAGATTTACTTCATCATAGATTAGCTAATATAAGCATCCAGACTATTGCACTTTGGAAAAGAATAGCTCAATTTTCACTTGCCCACAAAAGCAATATACCCCTTTGCTAGTACTTGCTCTGAATTAATGCTGGTTGTTGCACTTGCTCTGCTTTGTGATTAGCAAATATGCAGGAAAAGCTAAACCTCACCCACAGGGTTAATAATAAAAAAAGAAATGTAATTACCTAGAGTAGTCTCCTTTTGCTTCCTATAAAGGGGGAAAAATCATGTTAGAAATCTTTTTTTTGTTGTTTTTGTAATGGCTGTTTACATTTCATTTACCCTAGATACCATACCACATCATTAAAATTCAAGTCAATAGTTTTGAACAAATGCTGACCCTATGTGCAAATTAAAAGTACATCAATGGTCTGGAAGGCTTTTTTTAATAAAAAAATAGGTTTTGTTATTTAAAAGAATCAACTCACTCCCCTCCACGACCCCCACATGTGTGTAAGACAAAAACTAAAATTACACAGCTCTGGTAATCTGGATCCATTTCAAACACTTTTTTTAAAAAAAATCAAAGTTTCATTACTTTATTAGAATGTATTAATACAAACGGAACCCTCTTCTTAAGAAAAATAACCCATGCAAAATCAACTACATGATAAATAACTGAAGCAGAATTGATGAGACATTATTTAAAGTCTTCGTAGTGATTTTCAATATAATTACAGCCCCTTTTTTTCTCTACTTCATAATCTTTCTTCTGTGTCCAACATATAGCTTTAGCATTACGGAAAATATATACCAGACAGATGACACAAAAGTATACCTTACTCAAAGCACGCTGCCCCACTCCAAATAAGTTTCCTTCATGCATTTCTTCTCCGGCAAATTTTAAATGTCCGCACAGTGACCGCTTTGCACGACAGATTTGCAAACGTGAAGAACAAACAGGTATTCCGTTTTTAACTGGGTCAGCTGGGTATAGTTTTACATTTATAAAATTTATAAGTTTTACATTTATAGTTTTATAGTTTTACATTTTATAAAAAAAATATATAAGTAATGCTACAGAAACTCCAGTCTGGGAACTGAAGGCATGGCAGGTTAAAAGAAACCATAAAATGAGTTTGGGAAAATCTTACCTGTAAAATCAAAGCAGCTAATCTAAAGACTGTCTCGCTTTCCACTTCAATATGCCCCTGTTTAAATAAAGAGGGAAGTATCAAGTTAACACGGCTGAACTCCGGAGGGGAGGGAAATCTCCCCTCGCCTCAGGTTACACGGAATCTCTTAGTCTAATACTACTCAGCAGCCCTGGGTTTTCCTTCCATTTCCAGGTCGTACCATTACAGCGGAAAGGGGTGAATGTAATATAGCCATAAAGTTTGGATAATTGCTTATTAATATGGAAAACAGGGGAAATCATCCTGCAAGAAAAGAAGAATTGGGAGAAAGAAGGAAATTGTCAACCAGACCGCTTGCAATCTTTGATGAATCATGACTCCAGCTTGCAAATTTTGACCCTCCGGGTTTCCCAGGGTTCAATGGCTGCAACGACTAGATACTTTGCTAATACACTTGTTTGTGGAGGGTGCTCAGAATTATGCAAACACGCACACTCACAATAATCCTATGCATATACACTAGGAAATATGTCCCATTGGGTTGATGAAGTACAATAAGCATTAAGAAAGAAACACTATTCTTTGGTGGTGAGATTGCTAACTTGAGTTATTTTGTTTAAACAAGCGTGCATATTTAATTTCTAAATGAAAACATAGCTGATTAAATTTATACATGTCCATCATCTTTACCCTTTGGGTTAAACAATATTATGCAAAAAGCAGAAAAGAAATACGAAATAAAACAAAGAAATAAGAAAAAGAAATGGTTCAGTTTATGCTAACAGCAGTTAGCTTACCCTAATCTATTTTGAAAACTGCAGGTCCTCCTCCATTATCAAATGCCAATTTAGTGACTGTTTGAAGTTAGTGGTGGACATTTGTGTGCTTTGAAACCAGCAGGTTTTCATGCCCATTGCAGCGTCTTGTGGTAATGTGATTGCCATTTGTGCACTTCACAACCAGCTTCAAACAAACAGAATCAGTGGAGAAATTGGCAATAAAATTTCAAGTTGTGATCATGTGATACCTTGCTTAATGACTGTGGATGATTCACTTAACAACAGAAGCTGAAGTGAGGTTTGTAAGTCTGGGTCATTCAATATTATTATTTAGTTAGTGCCCAGGGCAACTTCTCTGTGGAGTTGCCAGTTTCAATTGTGGTCAGTAAGTCAGGACTGATTACCTATATTTGTATGTCCAACGCATCCATTGGACATGGCGTTTTGTTCTCTAGACACCTTGTCTCTGATTCTTTTTGAAGATCTTATGAATGCCATTGCACCACAACTTCCTCAGTGTTTCCCTTTCTCTCAATCCATTCACTCTTCTTTCATATACTTGAGTTAGTCACACTAGGCACACCAGGCCAACAAATCAGCTCTATAGGAAGGCTAAAACTACATATATCATTAGATACAATACAAATTTTTTGTCAGTCTGATTGTGTTGTACCTCTTCCCCATCTTACAGTTGAGTGAATTATGGAGATGAACGTGTGACTTGCCCATGTTATCTAGCCATTTTGAACTGAAAACTTGTTTTACCATTTGTCACCTTGGCAATACAGCTCGGTGTATCAGTCATCTTCCTTAACTTTACAGTTTGTTTTTAAAAGTTGAACTTCAATCATATACTGTTCATGTTGTATTTAGCAATCAACCTTTAATTGCATACTTCTGGTAAACATTCCATAATTCAAGCCTATTCACTTATCATATGCTTTCTATAAATCAAGAAGCATACAATAAACTTTAGATCTCATATGTAATAATTCATATCTTAAAGATCTGTTAAACAGCAAAAATGTAGTATTCACATCCTCCCTAGCATAAAGTTGCATTGTCCTTCCACAGTTTGGCTTATTGTCACCTGTTGTACCCCGTAGATATGAATTGTGCCCCAAAACTTCACACATGCAAACTTAACCAATCCTTTTGATGCTGTTTTTTTTCTTTAATTCTTACTATTTTTTCTTTTATGTGGGGAAAAAATAATGGAATTCTTCTTATTGGAAGTGGCAGCTGTGGTTAGAAGGGCTTTTGACTGGGAGGCCTTGCTCACAGTATCCAAACCTCCCTTTGGATTACTGCAATACACTCTACATGGGGCTGCCCTTATAACCACCCGGAAACTTCAACAGTGCACAGCAATGGATGTCCCTAGGCTTGCATATGTAACACCTCTGTCTTGTGAGTTGCACTGGCTTCCAGCTTCTGGGTGCAATTCAAGGTGCTGGTCATCACCTTAAAAGTCCTATGTGGCCCAGGGCTAGGCTGTCTGTGGGACCACCTTTCCCTAAGGTCATTTACTTATCAGGTCAGAAGGGTGGGTATGCTCCTTGTCTCTTACCTTAAATTTATTTAGCATATGGCATATTATACACAGACTAGCAATATATATTAACATTTCATCTAGGCTAGTAGAACACAATAAAATATAAATGTTAAAAAGATCAATGTCTAGGTCAGGGATAGGCAACATTGGCTCTTTTATGATTCATGGACTTCAATTCCCAAAATTCCTGAGCCAGCATGGCTCAGCTTGGAAACCTCTCTTTCCCCTCAGCATGGCTGGCTCAGGAATTCTGGAGTTGAAGTCCACGAGTCATAAAAGAGCCAAGGTTGCCTAGCCCTGGTCTAGGCCATCTAACTATTGAAGTGCAGCATCGTTTATATTAAAAAAATCAGATACTGGACTAGTACATGCCCTCAGCTTACAGTTGGTCATGATGTGATCTACAGTTTGATGTGGGACCCCGCAGTCACACTGAAGGGAGGATACTATGCCCTATTTCTACAGAGTCCCGGCAGATGCCATATGAGGTGCGAATCCTATTCAGGATTGTCCATTGCTGACGCTGGCACCTTTTTTTGTGGGGTCATTTATATGTCTTTCTATGACTGGGAGTTCAGCGACCCATTTGGCTTTCCATTAGGAATCAATGTTAAAGCTGTTACCTTAAATATTGCCATCTTATGGGAGCTAGGGGCGCAATGGCTCAGCGGTTAAAGATGCTGAACTTGTCAGCTAGAAAGCTGACATACCAGGTTTAAGACTGAGCTCTGCGTGATGGAGTGAGCTCCCGTTACTTGTCCCAGCTCCTGCAGGTGAGTAGATAAATAGGTACCACTTTGGTGGAAACGTAACAGCATTCTGTGCCCCTTGGCGTATAGTCATGCTGCCACATTACCATGGAAATGTCTCCGGACAACGCTGACATCCTCGGCTAAGAAATGGAGATGAGCAGACTCCCCCCCCTCCCAGAGTTGGAAACAACTGGACAGGGAAAACCTTTACTTTTATAGGAACTAGAAAGTGTACCTTTTTTTGAAGTTCAGCAGGCCTCCACCCCCGTAGACTTCTGTAAAATACTAAAGACATGCCTTTACCCCCCAAGAGCTGGGATGAGGTGCCTGCATATTGGAAGCTTGACCTGGTGCCAGGTCTTGGTGTTTAATGAGTCTGGTTTTTATAGCATTAATATAGTTTTTACCTGCTTTAATTTTTGATTGTGTTATAAGATGGGAAGTTATATAAATATTTTTAAACAAATAAAACTATCAGGCAAAATTGCAGTGTTCAAACACACTTTAAAGAGGACACACAGTTACTCCTTAAAACAAATGGCATCAATATTTTTTCAATTATTTCTTCTACATTTGCAGACAGATTTTGTTTTCAATGTTTTCCCAGCATTTTTGAATTTCTCTTGGATATTAATATGAACAGCATTTGTTTTTAGTTAAAACTAAACATAGCAGGTCTCTGCATGATTCTTTCCTGCATCTCCTCAGGTCAGTTGCATTTTGAATGTCATTATTTTTGTTATTGATTTGATTCACACAGCAGGAGGCTCCTTGTTTAGTCCTCTTCATCAACGTCCAAAATAAATGTTTTATTTTCCTCAAAATGAGTCTACAATTTCTCTGTTAGTCTGAATCTTTCCTTGGCTAGATTCTCTGTAACTTTTATTTTATTTTTATATACAGTCTTATTAAGGTTCTGTGTTTTACATTCTGAGTTTTGAGATGGCCTAATGGCTAATCAGCAATAAACTGATGCATAGCAGAGGATTACCTATAGATTTCCGTTGCTAAGTGAGGCAGTAGTGAGTTTTGTCCATTTTAATGACCTTTTTGCCACAGTTGTTAAGCAAATCACAGCAGTTAAGGGAATCATGTGGTCAATAAGCATGATTCCCCCATTGACTTTGCTTGTCAGAAGCTGGCTGAGAAGGTTCAAATGCTGATCACATGACCCCGGGACACTGCAACTGTCACAAATACATGCCAGTTGCTAAGCAACCAAATTTTGATCACATGACCATGGTTGTAAGTTACTTTTTTCAGTGCTGCTGTAACTTTGAACAATCACTAAAAAATGGTTTGTCAGTGGAAAATTACCTGTATACAAATTATGTTTTCTCCTCCTTTTTTAAAGCTTATAAGAATTCTCTTATAAGCATTTTTCCTTACCCATTGTCTTGTGTTTATCTTCATTCTACCTACATTTATTTTGTATTTCTCCTTAACATAACTACACACATTTCTATGATATCCTGTAACATAGCTGACTCCGTTCTCAACATCTTCCATACCCATTTTCCATTCATTTTATTCTTTTGGGACATAAATTTGTCTTCTGATGGTTTTTTGTACATTATTTTCTCTTCTTTCAGTACTTTTACTCTAGTTTATTTCACATCCATTTTCCTCCAAGATTTTTCTGACCCTTGATATTGCCAAAAAAAAAAGGTCTTTCCCCTATAATTCAGAATTTCTCATTGCCCTTATATCATTCATAATTTTCTTGGTCTTTCATCATAAATAATTATTTGATCAGTGATCAGTGCAGAGTTTTTTATTTACATATGGATATCTTGCAAGTCAGGACCACAAAAAGGGCCAAATATTGCTGAAGTATAAGCATACACAGTACTAGCTACCTATAGCTGAGTAAGAAGTTCATATATAGAACTTCTGGATGTAAATGGTGTTCATTATAGGAATTCTGAACAATAGAATATTTAGGTTACCTTATTTTATATAAGGATGAAAAATTCATACATCATACTAAGCAGTTTTTGTTTTTATACATAATGGATTAAATAAGTGCACTAGACTAAAATCAAACCAACCACATAATGACTTAGCTGAATGTGTGCCCCTACGCAGAAATACGATTAGATCTTAAACAGCTAGAACACTTGATCTTCGGTAACATATTTTAATTTGATTATACCAACTTAATATTTTCCTAATAGTAATTTAATTATCAAATAATTCCAATACCTTCCATTTAGACTCATATTCTTTTATTAAAATGCAAATTATAATTGGAAGTTTGATGGTTGGGCACTATAGTAGACTTATTGAAAAAATCAGTAAGTCACATTCAAGAAATCCTGGTGCTTTATGTGAAAACAGGATTTCATTTCAAGGGGGATAAATACATAAGTTTTCAATTTCTCTCTTTAATTTTACTGCACTGAAACAACAGAAAAGCCTTTGCGGTCTGGACAAAAGAATGAAAAGATTCTAACATAAAAAAAAATTCATCTCCAAATTAGGTAAATTTTCGACAAGTTTCTGATTATGAAGCTGTTCTTTCTCTGAAATGTTTCCAAAGCATCTGACAATATGAAAGCAAAATGGACCAAAAACTGTTTTTAATGTTCTTTATTTTTATTGCTTGCTTATGAGCTGCCCGGGGTTTGATTTTAAGATGGGCTGCTATAAAAATGTTTTAAATGAATAAAAAAAGGTCTGACCATTTTTACAGTTTGATGATGAAGCTCTAGACCACGGATGTCGAACTCACCATGTCACGTGATGTGTCGCGACGTATCACGACTTTTTTCGCATTGCCTGAGCTGGAGTGGATGTGGTCTCCGCATGAAGAAAACGGCCTGCAGGCCAGCAGTTTGACACCCCTGCTCCAGACTATCATAATTAATTTCTACTGCTTTAGGACAGAATACTTCAGAAAGCCAAAGCCTTGGTGATTTTAAGTACGTAGGGCAGTGATGGTGAACCTTTTAGAGACCGAGTGCCCAAACTGCGACCCAAAACCCACTTATGCATCGTCGGGTGCTGGGTGGGTGTGGCCCATTGGGTGGGCATGGCTGCAGTGGTAACGGCAGACTGGGTGGGACTAAAAAGTTCAATCAATCAATTCCAACTTTGCAAGATCTTTTTTTTCCTGGCGAGAAGTTGAAATTGACTGATTCAATCTTTTTTTTTTTTTTTGCACACAGTGGAGGCCTAAAGTGAAAAGGTTTTATAAAACCCATCTGAAGGCCTAGGACTGGGGCGACAGCGCGCGTGCCCACAGAGAGGGCTCTGAGTGCCACGTCTGGCACCTGTGCCATAGGTTCGCCACCACTGACGTAAGGTGATATCTGATTTTCTTTCAAAACTTTTACTTTTTCATAATTCATAGAGGATAACAGGACTGCTTAGCTTTCTTCTAACAGCCTTGAAACCAATGTGGCAGATACTTCTAATTTCACATAGGCAATAATTCCCATTTTACAGGTGCTATCCATTGCCAACAAATGCAATGTCTTTTTAACACATTACAATTGATAAGGTGTTTATAATCTGTCTCAGTGTAACCTGTATCAGCATAACTGGCCTGTGTTCCCCTCCCTGCCTTCCCCCTCCCAACTCCTCCTAATTTAAATTGTATACAGGCTGAGCATCTGATGAAGTGAGCTGCAACTTATGAAAGCTTATGCCTTTTAATAAAATGTGTTAGTTAGAAAAGATGCTACCAAGCTTTTGATTTGCAGTAGAGACACAATTCTTTTCTTCGTTTGTGAATGGAAACTTCTGTCATGGTACAGGTAGTCCTTGACTTACAACAGTTTGTTTAGTGACCTTCAAAGTTACAACAACACTGAAAAAAGTGACTTTTTTGCACTTACAACTCTTGCAGCATCCCTATGGTCACATAACCAAAATTCAGATGCTTGGTAACTGACTCATATTCATGGCAGTTGCAGTGTACTGAGGTCATCTGATCACTTTTTGCAACCTTCTGACAAGCAAAGTCAATGGGGAAGTCAGAGTCACTTAATAATCGTGTTACTAACTTAACAACTGCAGAGACTCACTTAACAACTCTGGCAAGAAACATCATAAAATGAGGCAAAGTTCATTTAACAACTGTCTCACTTTGCAACAGAACAGAAATTTTGGGCTCAATTCTGGTCTTAAGTCATAAGTCGAGGACTACCTGCATTGGAATGAATCCTTCTGTAGAAATTTGGTAGAATAAATCATTTCCCTGTGATTTATGAAAGACCTAGCTCAGATTTTATCCATGCTTAAATTTTATCCTTCTTGCCAACAACTCAAAAAGAACATTTAATTCTGAATAACTACAAGCAAGTGCAACTTGATCCAGCTTTCACAAATTCAACGCCTTGCAAATCTATGAGGATTACAATAACTACTGTTGCCAATTAAGTAACATGGCTGAAGGCCAAAAGTCATACTAGCAGATTTCTGGGAGCAGAGGTTAAGGAAGGTTCCCACAAGTAAACAAAATTCTAGTGCAGTCCTGAAGATTTCAAAACTGGTACAGTTTGAGCACTGACTCATGGGAGTAAAATTATGACTACTCTACAGTCAATTTGTTCTTAAAGGCTACTGCTATCAGAAGAAAATGTTAGTTTTGTGGAAAGCCCTTCCAAATATATCTTGCTGAAAGATCTTTGGAATAGAATAGAGCTGGAAGGGACCTTGGGGGTCTTCTAGTCTAGCCCCCTGCTCAAGCAGGAGAACCTATATCAGGGGTGTCAAGCTCGCAACATCACATGACGTGTCGTGATATATCGCTACTTTTTTTCCATTGCTGGCAATGGGGAGGGCATGGTTTCGGCATGACGCATCCGGCCTGTGGGCCGGCAGTTTGACACCTCTGACGTATACCATCTCAGACAAGTGACTGTCTAGTCTCTTCTTAAAAATCTCCAGTGATGGAGTGCAAAAGATGTCTGTGATGGAGTGTTAGGAAGAAGAATGAATGAATGAATGAATGAATGAATGAATGAATGAATGAATATTTGTCTTCAGCAATAACCACATTCCAGTCACCTGATGAATGAAACAAGACTATGTTTATTAAATCATTCATGGAGTTCTTGGCAACTTGGAAGTGGCTTTTTTGTGTACTTACTTCTGCACACTTGTCTTTCTGCCTCCCTCTGGAACTGAAAACTGGCATCAGCAAAATGAAAAAAAGAATGCCAGGAAGGCAACTATGGCCTGCTAATATGCTAATTAAATGGAAGAATGTTCAAGAGATATCCATGCCAGCACCACAGTAAAAAGGAAGAATCAGATGCTTAAAGAATATAGTGGTATTTATAATTGGTAGCAAAGTGAAGCAGTTGAAATCACCGGTTGGGTTTGAATATATTGTGAACCCATAGTTGAATGTTGTGCCTTCCTGTTTCCCATCCACTATTCTAGTCCAGTGCAATCATGGGCACCTGAAAATAGTCCAAAAAGAGTGTTTACACTCATTGACAGTATGAGTTTGATCTCCATGTGGATTTGTAGAGTTAGAAGAAAAGGAGGAGTGCAGAAGCATGAGATTTCTTGACCTCATGTTAGACTATGTTTCAGTGTTATATACAAATATAAGAAAGCATATTCAATGTATAAAGTAGCATAAGATTTTATGAAAAGGAAAACCACTTTATCAGATATACTGTACAAGTGTTATCCAACGTTATTCAATATAAATTTGCATGTTTCTAATTACAATATAAAGGAAAAAAACTCTATTTCTATCTATCTATCTATCTATCTATCTATCTATCTATCTATCTATCTATCTATCTATCATCTCTCTCTCTCTCTTTCTCTCTCTCTCTCTCTCTGTGTGTGTGTGTGTGTATATGTGTATATGTATGCGTGTATGCACACATATATATACAGTAAAGTACACACAAACATAAATACATACACATACACAAAACAATATCTATCTTCGAGGCATGCACAAGTTAATACAGGGATTTTGTTTACTCGTCTGTTCATTTTTACCCTCTGCATGTATTTGGTTAGCACTATTTTTCCAAGTTCTTTTTAGTTCCTTTTATTAGGGTTCCAGTCAAATAAAAATATAGCTAAGGCACATACTATAAACATTACAAAACTGTTTTAATGCACTATGTAGATATCTTTAGGGGAGTTAACTTTCTCAAAGTTAAGCTGCACATGTTTGCAGAAAGTACTCTAAAAATGAAAGCCTGTTTTTTTTTTAGAAAAAGCTTATAATAAGATGCAGACCATATTTGAAAACTAATTAATCAGAAGATGTAGCGTAATATCTCCTGTAAGTAGGATTTTGGCCAAACAGAATAAACAGAAAGGATCAAGTTGGATTTCAAACAAAATGCACTGGATTTACTTCATAATGTTATTTTTATACAGAAGAACTGGTTTTATAGAAAATGTTAATGGGAACAATCTCTCTCAAGAGGATCAGAAATGTTAAAAGGAGTTAACTTCACTCTCAAATTATCTACCATTGAACAAGAAGACTTTTACATATAACAAACATAAAAATTGTGTTTGCAAGATAATCAAATGAAGAGGTGTAAGAAAAATGTTATTTCTAATGACACAGTGCAGAAAGAAGTTACTCCTATGTGTTGATTTTGTTTACTGAGGATAATTGCGAACAATTTTTGCAATATTTATTGTGGATTGCAAAATGTTTTAGATTAGGATCAATTAGTAGCAAGGACATGGGAAATAGAGCAGATCTGCTTGTGGCTTACAAGTTCTAGAAATAATAATTTAGCATATGGGAGATTCAAAATCTTCCATTGCAAAGCCATTGCACTGTAGAAAAAATAGGGAGTTATCCTGGATTGAGGATCAGGGACATCCATCGGGAAGAGATGAATAAAAAACCGGGGGGGGGGGGGGGAACCATGTAATTGAAGCTGCACACCCTTTTTTGGCACGTAACATGCATTTGATGTAAAACAGGGCTTTAGTCATGCAATTATGGATACCATCCTGACTTTTTTTTTTAACCCTTTACCCATGGATAACCTTGTTCCAAGGTAACCTGCAGTAGTTCTTCCAGGGGAATTATTCCAGGGCCTCACTCAGCAGAATAAAGAGGCTTCAAATGATGTATGCCAGTGTTACTACAGTTTGAATTCAGTAAAATATGTACTTCATGGAAACATATCTTCTTAGTTCCATGTCCTTTCTCTTGAACCCCTAGATATTTGAGTGAACCCCTCCCTTCTGAGTTTCAGAAAATCAGTATTCTGAATTACAGGCAGGGTGGTTATGATTATTCTTTCAGACAATGAATTAATCTCATTGTATTTTGAATATTGATTCCTGGTTTCTTTTTCTTTACAACATACTATATAGTTTTAGTTTTAAAAATGGAGTGCTTACCTATGTTTTCAATCCCAGTTTATGGATTTGGGGAGTTCTATGCCAGTTGGTTGATTACAATGGCTTATAAGCCCTGCAAATAAATACCACCATTTAACTTACAGCCCAGGAAATAATACAATTAATTGCCCAATCTAAAGTAATTGGAATCACCTGCTTCAAACTACTAAAAACTCTCATCTATGTATCGGTCTTCTGTCCAAGTTGACCAGCAGCTGAAGCCCATACATCTGGAGGATATCCAGTTGGGAAAGTTTAAAGAATGAAGGGATGAGTCCCTGACACGCTTAATACTGGACTGTATTAACAGGAAACTGCAGTTTTAAAAGTGTTTCCTTATGTGCTCACCGCCCTGCCTGAATTAAGCTTTGAACTATTGTTTTAGAAAATATTGGCAAGTCTTCTTCACATTTCACTCTATGCATTCCTGGCCTCAAGAAGAATCCGTCCAAATTTATTTATGGGCATACAGGAACTGTGAGCAGTGGGGCGGGTCTTACATTTTTATCTCTATCTTTTTGATTAATCCTTTCTCTTCCTTCTGTCCTTGAAGAGGTTATGTCATTGACCCCTTATCACTCCATTTAGCTCACCATCCCCTATTGGGCCCCTATGCATTGACTTCTGCCCCACTGATTACAGAGTCCCTGTGTGCCCATAGATTAATTTGGGCAGCCCAGATTAATTTGTGCCCATAGATTAATTTGGTCATTGCCATGGTCTACTGAAATTGTCCTTTCCCAACCTTGATTGCCTCAGCCTTTTTACAACAGTTACACAACAACAAGTGAAGTGGGGTCTTAGTGAGATGTACTCAAGGACTGATAGTTTCAGAGGGCCATTTCAATAGGTTGGAGGAGAGAAGAGCTAGTGGAACAAGAACTATAATAGGTCCAAAGAGACAAAGGAATCCATTCTTAATCAAATAGATTTGTTTATTAAATAGTTTTGTAGTGGAATAAACTAAAAATAAAATTCACCAAAGAGGAAATAAAGTGCTTAGCAAGGGGGTATATTCTGAAACAGATGGATTGATGTTCAGTTTGGTTAAACAATTGCAAGAAATAAGGGTAAATGCATTCATTTGTAGGACGAGAGCTATGCTGCTTGTCACAGAGGCAGTAAGTATCTAACTTTCACACCAGCAAATGACATGTATGCATGGGTGTACATACCTACCTCAAGGCCATAATGTGTTTGGGATATGGATAGAAAAGCCTCACTGTGGGCCATGGCGCAATTTTAGAAGTGCAGACAAATTAATGTAAGATTTTACAAAGAAAGCTTTATTTCATCAGATGGGATTATGGTATATACAAGGGTTTAAAACTGTATTACAAATTTGTACTGGGCCCCTTGAAAATTATGATTAGGCCGTGGAAACCTGGCTTGCAAATTCTGCAGCAAATCACAAAATAATCATAAGGAATTAATTCTAGACTTTGGGATACTGCCATTATTAAAAAGATTGCTCTATCCTGGATCTGCACATTCTCATCTTGTTTTCTTTCACAACTTCCTTCCTCTTCTTTTGGAGTTTTATGAGTTCTATTTTTAGGAACCAGAATGATACATCTAATAGGCACTATGTATATTTAAGTAGTCAAAGAAAAAGAAACAGAAACCCTTGGTGCAAGGGAACACTCCTTGCTCCCAGACAAGTGACAAGGGAATTGTGAAATGTTTGTTGTAAAATTTTTAAAAGCTTTTGATGTATTGTAAAATTGGCAGGTAGCCAGACTTCGTGAACATTACTAAAACAGCTTTGGAGTGTGTGCATGTTTGTGTGTGTCTTCTATTCCAACAATGTTAACTTCATAATCAACAACAACAAAAATTTCTTCATCGTCTTCTCCCCTACTAGCAATCCTTTGAATAAAGACAATAAATGATAGTAATTAGCAGCCTACTTCTATGCAGAACTACTAGAAAGGGAAACCAATAGGTTGAGTTAAACTACTTTCTGTAATACTGCTTAGAACTGCAGGCTCTGTTATGCGAACTGTCAATTTTAAGTGATATGTATTAAATTTTGGCAACATGCATAAGATCAGAATCATAGTTTCAGAAGCTTATTAAATGGTTTGGTATATAGACATCAAAAGAATACTTCGTTTTAAAGAGTGTTTTTTAAGAGCCAATGGTTTTCTATTGAAGGCATGAGTTGAGTTGCTTCTAATAGATGTCTCTTAAACTCTATTTTGAGGAGCAACTTCAATTAAATTATAATGCATGGCTCCAGAATACATGCTGCATCCATTCTGTATACATTTATCTAAACTTTTTAGTGAGATCACATGTATTGAACTAGGAGTTTCCATTCACACAGAAACACACAAAGCAGCATTCAGGTTTCCCAACTTGGACAGTGAAATATGTGTTATACAAGTCCAGAGAGAGAGAAACTGACAGACAGAAACAGAGACATACAGAAAGACCTGTATTCATTAACTGTATTGTTCAATAACTAAAGTCATGAGTATGTTTAAGTAAACATTGTACAATTTGCAAAGTGCCCAGACCACTTTCTTTCTACTTGCCATCTATCATTTTGATACTTGTGTCATATGATCTGTTTTTTATAATAACAGGATCCGGCAGTGCCATTTCCTTAAGTAGAAATGCCATTATCAAATCCAGTTGTTGAAAGTGACAGGCATATATATTCTAGGCCTTAATTATTCTTTACTCCGCTCCCACAGAAAATCCTAATTAGCACCAATTTGACCATCTGACTTTCTGAATAACGGGTAGCAGCTAGCTGACCAAGGCTGATCTAGAATGATCAGGGTTAGCCTCTAGTTAGTGCACAGATGAGAAAGTCTGGAAAATCTAGGGCTGTAGGTTATACTGGGAAATCAAATCAAACCAAGACAGTCTGGAAGAAGACAATGGCAGAACAGTTTGGAACCATGCCCCCAAACTGCATGGATATATCATGTAAGTCATCAAGAATCAAGTTTGACTCAAAGACATCTTTGAATCTGAATATATGATAGCATCTCCTAATGATTGCTTACTTTCTGATTGATTAACTACTTTGCTGGAACTAGCAGAAAGCACGATTTTTATGGTGTTGGATTTTTCTTATAACAATCCTGTTCATTAGTTCAGAAGAAAAGCAGAAGTTCATCCTTCTTCCTTTTACTCATTCCAAATTGTGAGTGACCACCCTATTAATGCTTTAATAGAAAGTCATCATAATTAAACTCTTTCTGAATTGTTGGATAGCTAAATAGTTAATGTACTTTATTTTTTTAAAAAAAATATTTCATATTTTAATTCAGTTGGCAGCTTTTCTAGTGGACAGTTGGGATAGAAGCATTCAAATAATTTGTCCCTTGTAACTTTGTGATATTTCTTAGTCTTCAGAGATGTAATCCTCAGATCAGAGGAAAGATGCATGTTGAACATGGTCTATGTAAACGTAGCTGACTTATGCAATCTCAAATATGAACTTAGGCAGGAAAATCCTTTAAACTGTTATGGTCAGATGAATTCAGTGAAGCAGTGATCTCTATTATGACAGCTGGAGTATTACAAGAATGTAATAAATGTATTCTCATTTCATTCATGAAATTCTGTCATGTGTGCACATAAGGTCTATGTTCTATTAATTTCAGTCATATATGCCCTTAACTAACTTAGCCAGTATCTAATTTCTCACATGGTTATGCCATTACCTTCCACATTAGTCTGTCCATATGCCAATAAAAACAGCATAAAATAGGTTTGTGAAATGAGTAGGTGTTAAGAAAAAGGCAGGTTAATAGGCTACAGAGGGCTGAAGCTAATAACAGCAGCACCGGGACAAGGAATACTATGAAGAAAAACCACACAAATAGATAAGAATATGATTAAAATAGATAATATGATGTAGCAACTGATAAAAAAGTGTTTTCATGCCAAGAATATTGCCCCAAAGGGATTGGTTCTATTGGTCACTCATTGAATCCTAGAATAATCATAGTTTCAAGTTTCAAGTTTCAAGTTTATTGCATTTATATCCCGCCCTTCTCCTAGTGGACTCAGGGCGGCTTACAGCCAATTAAAAACAGAACAATCGATACAAATCTACAAAATTTAAAATCAATTAAAAGATATATTCAATAGGCCTATTCTTATTTTAAAATTAATTAGAAACCAATTTAAAATGTCCCTAGGCCA
>NW_015387579.1:103345-121644 GCF_001527695.2 Protobothrops mucrosquamatus
TTCAGCCTCCCCAGAATCCTGTCCACGTCCTCAGGAGCCACAGAGTCAAACTCGTCCCATATAACAGTCTCAAGACTTGCTCCTGTCTCCTCCCCCGGGGCCACCCAGTCAGAGTCAAGACCTTCTCGAATCCGAGCGACTTTGTCATACAGATATTGAGCAAAGTCCTCGGCCCTCCCCTCCAGGGAGTCCCCTCCCCTCCTCAACTGAAGGAGAGAGCGGGTCACCCTGAAGAGGGTGGCCGGGCGATTATCTGATGACGCAATGAGGGTGGAGTAGTAGTTAGACCTCGCCACCCTCATCGCCACTAGATAGGATCTAACCTGTATCCTTGCCTGTGTTCGGTCGGATTCGGTTCGGCTCGCCCTCCAACTGCTCTCCAGGCGTCTTTTCCGGCGCTTCATCTCTCTCAGCTCCTCGGTAAACCAGGGAGTCAATTGAGATCTGCGCCGGGTCAGAGGCCGCAAAGGCACGACTCGGTCCAATGCTGCGGCAGCGGCCGTCTCCCAGGCCGCCGCCAGATTTTCAACCGAATCGTGAACTAGGTCCTCAGGATATGGCCCAAGCTCCGTCAGGAACCTCTCCGGGTCCATCAGGCGCCTGGGGCGGAACCATCTAAGCGGTTCCTCCTGGAAGGGACCATGGAGATCTTCTAGTCCAATCCCTTGCCCTAGGCAGGAGTCCTTATGCCATCCAGGACAAATGATTGTCCAGTCTTTTCTTGAAAACCTCCAGAACTCCAGGAGGCAAGCTGTTCCACTGATTAACTGCTTTTACTATCAGGAAATTCCTCTTTATTTCCCTTTGATGAGCTTCCACCCATTGTCCTGCCCTCAAGTGCTATGGAGAATAAATCAATCCCCTCTTCCCAATTGGAGTCCTTCAAGTGTTGGAAGATTGCTAACATGTCACTCCTAAGCCTTCTCTTCATTAGGCTAAATATACCTAGTTTCCCTAGCCATTCATTGATGATTTAGCCTCCAGATTTCTTATCATCTTCATTGTTCTTCTCTGCACTGTTTCTATTATTATTGGCCTAATCTGATGATGACATGACTTTTTCATTATTGAGTTCCATACATTCTTTCTTGGTGTTGTTGGCCAAGCTTCGTGATTTTTCATAAATGGTTTTTTTACTCTAGCAGTGATTTCACACTAAACTTTACGGAATACTATAAGCTATTTTCTTGCTTATCCACCAGCTTCAAATATGAAGAGCGAGGAACGTGATTGCTGATTTGCTGATTTCCATGGAGTGCCTGAGCCATCAAGAAAGTGCCTTGTTTTATTGCTCTAAAGATAATGATGGCCACCAGCCAAATTGTAAGAGTGGGGAAAAAAATGGAGCCCTATTCTTCAAACAAGTTTAAATTCATGCATGAATTGGCACATCTGTGCTCTTCTAATTATGACCCTGGTTACACATACCACAATATGGTACATTCAGTGCTTGAAAACACCAAACATTAAACAAGTTAAGGCAGCATTCTATTATACTTAGATAATAAACCAAATAGAGCATAAGATAAACCTGCATTAAGAAACGTGAGCATGGTGCAGTTTGAAACAGCAGGACTTGTCTGGTGAATGGAACTCTAGTTATATTGTCATTGGAAACATCTAAGAGCAACTAGGATAAAATGTGGTCTGCAGAAACAGGGGTAAGTATAGAACTCTTTAGGCTATAATTTGCCACACATTGAACTTCAGGCATAATTTCTCTCCTCTTTCACCTTTCACTGAAAGAGGAGAGAATTTCTAGTATTCACACCTGATAATAATTTGGCTCTTTGCCTCGACTTTCTTGTCTCCTGTCATGTTGTCTCTTCAGTGGCCACAATCTGCATAACACTCCTACATGAAAATAAATTAGTTTGAGCAAATAACTGATTTGGTTGCAATAATTTACCACCAGTATGGGATGAGTAAGTGGAGACTTATATAAAAATGTAAATAAACTTCCTTGAGTACAGGTAGTCCTCGACTTATGATCACAATTGAGTCCAAAATTTTTGTTGCTAAGCAAGAATATTGTTAAGTGAGTTTTATCCCATTTTACAACCTTTCTTGCCACAGGTGTTAAATCAGGGGTCTTCAAACTGGCGTGGCTGGCTGAGGAATTCTGGGAGTTGAAGTCCACAAGTCATAAAAGGGCCAAGTTTGAAGACCCCTGTGTTAAGTGAATCACTGCAGTTAAATTAGTAACACAGTTGTTAAATGAATCTGTAGGCTATACAGATCACATGAGGTGATCAAATGACCCCAGGACTTTGTAACCATCATAAATACACACCAGTTATCAAGTGTCTGAATTTTGATCATATGACCATGGGGATACTGTAACAGTTTTGCGAAAAACAGTTATAAATCACTTTTTTTGATAACATTGTAACTTTGAATAGTCACGAAACAAATGGTTGTAAGTCAAGGACTACCAGTATAAGAAAAAGAATTAACCTAACAGATCAATAGCCAAGTTATATGGGTGTCCGTGGATGGACAAGAGATCATGTATATGGTAATGTTATTATACAAACAACACTGCATAGAAGCCTATGTCTAACATCATGACACATGTGCTTTCAGTTTGACACGACTTGCTATAGATACTGCTGCCATGCCCACTCACTACAACACCCATAAGCCTCCACAGAGAAGCTGACTAAAACTATGTCTAAAGCAAAGAAAAGGAATCAAACATGAAAAGTTTAAAGCACGGGTGTCAAACTCGTGACGTCACGTGACGTATTGCGACGTATTGCGACTTTCCCCCCATTGCCGGCAGTGGAGTGGGCGCAGTTTTGGTGTCACGCATCTGGCCCGTGGGCCGACAGTTTGACACCCCTGGTTTAAAGGGTTGGCAAGCTGATAGCTCAATATAGATGTCAAGCTGAAGCCAAAGTGGACAATAAAGGCCAACAGCAAGCTCACCTGACCAACACTTCTTTCCAATGTATGAATTAAGTTTCAAAGTTTTTTTCCTGCCTTGAGTAAAGATAGGTGTTGGGCACATTCTTAACTATGATGACAACCTCTTAAGTAAAGAAGATTAGCAACCATTCAATGTATTCTGTTTGCTTTCATAGGGCCTGTTTGCAGAGTACCACTGATGTTCTCTTTTTGCTCCGAGCAAACAATAAAACAAGTTGCTTGGAAAACGAGGTGGAGCCTGAAACAAATACAGACTGAACTGTGCAGGCTGGTTTATCCTAAAGGTGTGTGAAATCTTGGTTTCTGTTGGAAAGGCCTTGGGCGATACACCTTGTTAAGAGTTAGGTTAGTGTCAAAATAGTTGCCATTGTATTCATGAGAACTTTGCCTCATAAATGTCTGAGTGAGTTTGAGGCATTTTTTTTTCCTGTCCAGCCTGTCCATCTTAAAACAAAAAGAATCAAAGCACCCAAAAGAATTGTATAAAGTCCATGGCTTTTATATAGAGGATCGGTATTTACTTGTGATCCGTGCCTGGAGCAAGGGAGTAACTGGCTAGTTCTAAGACAAATGGGTCAGCGAGCCCAGTAATTGATATCCTTGCTTAGAGCAGAAGCATCCCAACCTGTTTAAAAGACTTTTTCAAAGGCCTGTCTTAACTAATGCGAAGCATTTCACAGAGCAAAGTTTCAACGGTCCCAAGGAAAAAGGTCATATGCCGGTGATGCATGAAAAAAGCCAATCCAACTTTCAATACTGAACATAGTTCTAGTCTTGTACAGCTCTTCCTGTGGCACTAACTACCATATTAACTATCCAGACTGGCTCTCTCAGTATCATCTACTTTTTTGTGGTATGATGGTTCACATAAGTAGCTTTAAGGGAACTGATCTGCTACCAGCATCATATAAGTATATCCAGTGGTGGGATTCAAATACGTCAGTGGCAAACTATGGCATGCATGCCAGAGGCGGAACTCAGAGCCCTGTCTGTGGGCACACACGCCGTTGCTCCAGCAGAGTTCGCCAGAGTAGTGAGCACGTGGTGTTTGGATGCAACAGGGCAGGAAGTGAGCGAGCAAGCAGCGCTGGCCCCCCGGTGATGCCCCAGAGATGGCGAGAAACTGGCCCCCGCTGCTCTGGCCCCGGCCACACTCACCCAATCTGCCATGACCACTGCAGCCATGCCCACCCAGTGGGCCATGCCCTCACCCCCCTTGAAGGCACTACAATACTGATGCAGCCCTGGCACTTTGCGATAAATAAGTGGGTTTTGGGTTGCAGTTTGGGCACTCGGTCTCTAAAAGGTTTGCCATCACTGAAATATGTGAACAACCGGTTCTTTGTGTGGATGCCGCTTCCGGAAGTCCATTCTGGGCCTGGACAACCAAAAATTAGCTACCGTTCTGCTGAAGTGGTGCAAACCGTCTGAATCCCACCACTGAGTATATCCATCTTAGACAATGGTTGGCTTCACATACCTTGCTAAGCCATATTTTGACTTTGTTTTGCTTTGAAGTGAAACAGCCGTTTACTGCAGCCTAATAAATATTCCCATAGTCCCAACAATGGGACATTCACTGCAGCAGAGATAAAATGACATTTGGGTTATATATTAATATGAACCAATCTCATTTGCCTTTGAATCTTTACTTAAGGGCAAACTTTAATTCACAGGCCCTGAATTAAAATACAAATGGGAATACAATTATGTATCAGTTCTCACACTCCTGTTATTCATGCTACATGATTTCTCTGCACCTCTTAAAACATACACAATATCAAATTCCAGTGACAGACAGACATTAGGGGAAAATGTGTCCAAAATGTTCCGACATGGATGTTTATATTAGCTAAAGTCAGAAATAAGTTGAAATAGGTGTCTTTTTGTATCGGTTCTTTATTGAGGCGTTTTGCTCTTCCTCACTACTGTCAGTTTGTTCCACAAGCAGAAGGCTCATCAGTTGACCACATCTGTATATTTGCGATCTAATGCCTATGTAATCCAGCAGTCAACAGGAAGTAACACAATATTGCTTGATCCACAAAATGCAAAATGCTGAGGACTTGCCTTAAATGCTAGTATAAGCAGGTTAATGTCATGACAGAAACTTATAGAACAAGTTGACAGGATTTGATCTCCAGATGATTTAGAGAATCCAATTCCACTGCTCGCTTATAATCTCAGTTTGAATTTACCTCTAAGGTTCTAATGCAAAAACTGGTTCTTGACATTGCAAAATAGATCCCAATTTTATAACACACTGAACACACTCAAAACTGTAGAAATGATAGATTTTAGGAGAAGCCTAAAATTCTACCACCTCTTACAATACTAGACAACACAGTATCAACAGTAGAGACCCTCAAGTTTCTAGGTTCTATAAAATCTCAAGACTTGAAATGGACACCTAACATCAAAAATGTCATCAAAAAGCACAACAAAGAATGTTCTTCCTGCGCCAACTCAGAAAGCTCAGACTGCCCAAAGAGCTGCTGATACAGTTCCACAAAGGAATTATTGAGTCTGTCATTTGCACCTCTATAACTGTCTGGGTTGGCACTGCAACCAAACAAGACAGACACAGATTTCAATGGATAGTTAGAATGCAGAAAAAACAATTGCTACCACCCTGTGTTCCATTGAGGACCCGTATACTGTACGAGCCAGAAAGAGGGCTGTGAAAATATCTACAGATCCCCTCACATCCTGGACATAAACTGTTTCAACTTCTTCCCTCAAGACGACACTGTAGGGCATTGCACACACCGTTATGAAAATAAATGCAGGCCTATGCCAAATACTTTTCTAAAATTGTCTAATTTAGGATACTTTTAAAAGGAAAAGGAGGGGTTTTTTTCTGACAAAACAGGACATTTCAGTTATCATTATAAATCCAAACAGCTTTTTAAGAAGGGTATAATAAGCAGCTCACAAAGTATATTCTATGAGAACAAAAATAAACTGTGTTCAAACACACTTTATTTTCTAGGAATGTAGAAAGCTGTCTGGTAATGAGTCAGATCCCTGATCCACCTATTTTAGTATTATCAGTACTGATTGATAGTGGCTCTCTAGGGTTCATGATTGGTTGAACTTGGGACCTTCATGGAAATAATATGCTGGCTAGTATAGACATGAGGGTGGAGCTGTGGACAAACGATACAAGAAAGTTAATAGCAGAAAAATAGTCATCCCTTGTAATCAAATTACAGAATATATTTATATGGTGTTATTCTATTTTCCTGTCCCATGAAATACCCCACTTGGCAACAGTTTTATCTCACACTGGATACTTCAGTCAACTATTACTTTACTGAAACAGTTAATAAATGTTCAGTAACTCATAGAATTATTGATCTGGCCAGGTTTCTGTACCACACCCCACTATCTAAGCTTCTCCACTCCAGGCTATTACATTTGTGGGAGTTTTATGAGAATTCTGATTGGGACACCCTTTTCAGTATCATTCTTTAGCTAAGCTGTGCAGACGAGAATATATTAATTATTATTTTCACTTATTATTAAGCTTAGAAGTATTACAAATTTCTGCTCCATAAAAGAAGTGGTAGAATTGAAGTAATCCTCAACTCGGAAAGTGAGAGGAATAACTGAGATTACAGAAATATATATTTTCTGTTGAATGTGTCATTGTGTCATTTGCATCTCCAGTCTGATGCAGATACAGTATGTTCAGCCAGTGATTAGGTTATGGCTTGGGCAATAAATAAATATGATTTTTTTGAGTAAATTCAGCAGTCATGGGAAAAGATGAATCCTCTTGGGAAGATGCCATTGATTAAATACAAAATATGTATTTGTGGGGACGAGAATAAAGAGAAAGTTTTCACAATAGAGCAGAATAAACAGTTGAGCCCAACAAATGTTCTACATTGGTACTGGTTATTCCAATTTTTTTGGGACTATATAAGCCATCAGAAATTAGATACAAACTATGAACTGCTGAGATATAACATTTGATTCAGAATAGTGAAAGTAAGCTGAATAAATATTTCCTTCTATCTAAATGAAAGGAGAACATGTGTTAAATGTTCAGTGTCAAATGAAATACATTAGGGTATAAAGACCCATCTCCCAATCATATTCTCACACAGGGATTTCACTAATGGGAACTAATTAGTAAGATTAGATTGAGATCAATAATATCATCCATTTAATGGCTAGAAGTAGAATCAGGGCTGGAAACACCTGATGATAATTAGGAATGGAAAAAATAAAATTGCCACAATCATAAATTTATATAAATTTAAGGCACAATCATACATAGGTTATTGAGTTCTTTGTGATCAGCCACAAAGATATCACAGAACTGTCTTCTCTATAATAGGCAGAAAGGAGTAATTAAAATGATCAGAAGATTTATGTAGGAAATTGATTGATGGAAAATAAAGATGACCTAATGGTTAGTGGTTCAGAGGATTTTAAAAGAGGATGAAATAAATTAACAGAGGAGTTGATTATAATTCTTACAATAACAGAGTTGCTTATTCTATTTGTGGCTTTTCAATGGTGTTTTATTTGATATAATAATCCCCTGATTCGCCAGTCTGAATATAATAAATGAATCATATGACAGAAACTTCTTGAGTGGACCAGTAGGAGGGATTAATGGCTCTTGGATGTTCCTAATCTTTAACATTAGAATCTGCTACCATTGGCTTTGCTGGACAATCTACAAAGACTTACAGACCAGCAAGGTTCTGCTCTTGAAAATCAATCAACGTCCTAGTGGATAAAATGCTATATTGTGGAAAAGTGAGTCAGCAATGCTAATTCAGTCCTTAGGGAGCCAAGGCTAGATTACTTTCAATCTCACCACCTACCTAACTCACTACTTTCCCCTCCCTGCCTCCTGATTTGAATGACATGGGAATGAGCGAAAAGAAGTTTCGTGTTATAGTGCAAATACTTTTTAAAAAGACATTTACTGCATTTTTGGAGTTGCCACCCACTTTCAAAGCCACCTAGAAAAACTGGGTTTGGGGACAGTACTCTTCCCTTGGGCTGACTAGCTGGTTCCACAAGAAACCACAGCCTGGCATCATTTATTCCGATACCAATTAGTACACACCTACTAGTTAAGTGTAATATGTTATTCTCAGTTCAAACTACTCACAAAGCAGTTAAAACTTTCATTAGTAGTTCTCTACAATATTTGCAGTATTACAGATCATTGCTCCCTTCAACCCCAAACAATACAATGTTTATATTTTGAGCATATAGGGAGTCCTTGTCTTACAACTGTAATGGAGCCCGCCCATCATGGTGAGAGGTTGTGACAGATATAAACCGGGTAGCCCATATGACTGACCTGATTTCTTTTAAATATTTTTGTGGTGGTTGTTAAGCGAACGCAGTAATTGTAAAGTGAACACCATTGTCATTAAGACAATGCTACAATTTTTAAGGGAACCCGTGGTTTTCTCTGAGGTGCTTTAGCTGAGAATCAAAAGCAAATGCCTGTTTTTGGCAAAAACATCATAAATCACAGTCATATGACCGCAGAATGCTGAAATGGTCATAAATGCTGGCCGGTTGCTACTCCCGAAAAGTGCTGCAGGTGGCTGCAGAACAGCAACCTTCAGAACTTCAGAATCAGGACATAAGTGCCTTTGGGGGGGGGCACTAAATAAGTGGTCATAAGTCAATGACTACCTGCATACATATGTAAATATTCTTTGTCTCATGAATATATACATCTGTTTTTTAAAGTCATTTGTACTTTCCACCTTGTTCTGGATATGCCCAGAACTAATGAAGAAAGATATGTTCGCAATTCTTTTACCGCAGGTAAAACTGTTCTGCCCTACCATTTTTGGAAGTATGACTTCACAATGGTCAAAACACAGATTTGACATGAAAAAAAAATCTTCTCTTGACATGCCGATGAACAGAGTTGGTAGATGTTGTGATTTTGATGGATGCTTATAAGGTTTCTTAAGAAAAATGTTTAGCTTTATTTATACATTCTTTTCCAATGAGGGAATGATTATACAAGCCAAATCTTTCAGAGCTTTCTTTTACGTACACATTCAAAGCAAATCTCTCTCTGCCCCAATATTCCTTTACTTAACTTTTCCTCAACCCTATTTGTTCATTATGGATGACACCTGTTCTATGTTGGAGCCTATTGCTCATTCTTTGTATTTGAGAATTGATGTGTGCTTGCACACGCATGCACATGTGAAAAAGAATTACTCACATTTCCTTTGGTTGATGGGTACTTAAATGTAGAAGTGCATCCATATAATTTAATTACTTGTAAGTTTACAACTACTGAAGTATATAATCTGCAGTTGTATGGAAAACTGAGCCAAATTACCTGTTGCACACAGGACTTTGCGTTGAGGAAAAAAAGTTCAACTGTGGTCTTGTCCTTCAGAAATGAAATGCTTTCTATGTAAAATCTAAAAGAAATGGAAAGAGGAATAATTTATCTTACAATTATCTTGTAATCGCACAGTTGTAAATCAAAGGTTAAAAACCAATGCCATTGTACTGCAAATCAATTCAATTAGTCGAACAACACTGCGTAAAAACATTCGTACAATACGTAAAACAAAGGGGATGGCTTATCAAATATATGTGTTGTAAAAATCAGATTCTTGTTTGAGTCAGCAAAAAAATTCACTCCCCAAGAGTATTTTTCAATGAAACCATAAAATATCACTGCAATAAAAATCCCAAACTGAAAGAACCTATCCATATTGCACAGATTTTTGAAAGAAAAGAAATCAAATTACCTACAAAATATTTTTTTCTGATATATAATTGATAAGAACAAATAGAAGAAGGGACAAGCTACATTTAAACAGATGTCATGCCTATTAGGCTGCTTCATTTGGTAAATTCTAGGTACTGATTTTACAGGTTTTGGCAATATATTAATGGTGTTTTTCCGTGGTAACTTAGCAGTAAGTTACCTTATTTAAGACACTGATTTTAACAAGCGGAAAACCCAGATGTTGAGTTTAGATCTGCTCATCTGATCTCTTTACTTCCAAGTAGTAATCACATGGAGATTTGTATCACTGAACCTATGGTGATTTTAGGAGACAGCAATTTTGACAATTGGGGACATAAAGCAGCACTCAAGGGAAAGGCAATTTTGGCAATTCTGCAAATCAAAAAAAGGAACTCTAGGCTATAACATTCAATATATACATTCACATTTGCATGTAGCAATTCCCATTCATTGCACTGTTATTAGTTACACCTGCTGAGAAGTTATTTTCAAAAGTGAACATTATAAAAACTTATCCATTCTCTTCCATGGCTGAAGGTGCTGGATTAGCAATGAGCTCAACTGAAAATAACATTGGAAAGGCATTGGGTGAAACTGATCTCATGGAGGAGTTTTCATTTAAAAGATCTCAAAAAGTTTCATGTAACTATTGTCATGTTAATAAGTTGTCAGTTTGTGTCCTCTTAAGATAGCAGATGAAGATGTAAAAATAAGATGAAGTCTTAATCATGAAGATAAATACTAAAGAACCTAATTTATTGCTTTGTTCTTTTTCTTTCATTTATGAAATTTGATAACTGGGCCAGGTCACAGGTTGAGAATTCTTAGAATAAAATCAGATATATCAGGAACAGTGCTGAAAGATTATAAAAAGATTATAAAAAAGAATTGTACAATTGTCCCGGTCCACAAAAAACTCCAAGGCCACCAATGGATATAACCAAGTTCCTGGGTGTGCAGTTAACAAGTAGGCTGGCTTGGTCGCTCAATAGCGAGACACTGGTGAAGCGGGCACAGCAGCGCCTGCATTTTCTGTGTCGCATGAGAAAAGCACATCTTCCTTCTCCTATCCTTACCACTTTCTACAGAGGGACGATCGAGAGCATCCTGTCATACAGCATCACAGTCTGGTTTGGAAGCATCACTGCTTCAGACAAGGAGTGTGAGAATGGCTGAAAAGATCATTGGCAACTCCCTCCCTTCCATCCAGGACATACCACATAAGCATTGCTTGAGCAGGGTCCCAGAGCAGGGTCTGGGACACTACAGATCCTCTTCATGACCTGTTTTCCTTGTTACCTTCTGGGAGGAGGCTTTGTGGCATCCGAAGCAGAACATCCAGATTCAGTCACAGTTTTGTTCCACACAGTATTAACCTTGTGAACTCTCAAGCTTCCTCCTTCTGTTATGATTAATATTTATATGTATCTTATATGTAAGGGTGTAAGTCTATATATAAGTTGCATATAGTATGTTTAAATTTGTGTTATGTATGTGTATACTTTGAGACTAAATTTCATTTTTAATGTGTGCCATTGTGCCCACAGTAAAAAATGACAAAGGTTATCTATCTAAATGCTTTCCTAATTATGGTATCACAATTATGAAATATTCTCCTCCAAGACTTGCAAATACTCCACATTTGGTATACTGTATTCAATTTTGGTCACCACAAAACAAAATAAGATGCTGGTGCCTAAAAAGAATACAGAGAAGAGCAACAAAAATGATAAGAAGTCTGGAGGCTAAACTGGACAACTAAGGAAACTAATCTGGTTTAGCCTAACAAAGAGAAGGGTTAGGGGGGGAAATGATAGCCATTTCCCAATACTTGAAGGGCTGTAACAGGGAAGAGGGGATCAATTTGTTCTCCAGAACATCTGAGAACAGAACAGGACAAGAAGCAATGGATGAAAGCTTGTCAGAGGGAGATCCAACCTGGAAATAAGGAGGAATTTCCTGACAGTGAGAATGATTATAGCTTGCCTTCCAGGATGCTCCATTGCTGGAGGTTTTCAAGTAAAGACTAGACAACCATTTATCCACGATGACAACTGACGACTCTTGCTTTGGGCCAGGATTTGGACTGGAAGACCTCCAACGTCCCCTTCCAGCCTTATGATTCTAAGACAGAGGTCTCCAACCTTTTGGGCACCAGGGACCGGTTCCATGGAGAGAGGTTTTTCTACGGACTGGTGGGTGCGTGGTTTTGTGTGCTGCCTGCATCCCGTGGATCGGGCTTTGCTTGTTTGTACAGACTGGTTGCTGGCATGCTGCAGCCCGGTACTGATCCATGGACCAGGGGTTGGGGACCCCTGTTCTAAGAGATTAACATCACATCAAGATTGATTTCAAGATTGTGAATTCTGGTGTTCTAAACTTGTTTCTCTTTCTGTAGATGTTTCCTTGTCAGGCTAGGTAATATCATTAGTGGATAGGGGTGATGGTGGGAGTAGAACTTTGCTGACTGCATATATGTAGCAGCTTGTCTTACGGGAGTAATTTTTCTTCCTCAATTGCTTTTTGGGTGGCGTATATTCTGAAGATTTGACACTAGCTCATTTTCTATCGTGTTATTATTTTATTGTCTGAGCAGGAACCTTGAAAGTATGGAGTTTGGAGAGAGATATATTAAGAGTACCTCCAACCCTCTGAACATGTGCAGTCACAACACATAGAGAAGACTAGGAGGTTCCTTAAAAGGTTTTCTTTAAACTGCATTTCAAATGTAAAACCACTAGTATAATGAGTCATCTTGTTAAGACTTAAATATAAAAATTACCACATGGGCCGACATACAGTACTAGTTCAGAAGTGATAGGGAAATGTGACACACATGTTCATGCATATGTCATCCTTTTAACTATTTTTTTTAATTTGTCCTGCTTATTTGTCATTGATAATAACAAAGATCCATTTATTCTTTAAAAAAAAAATTGGTTACAACTAGAAATTCCACAGTGCAAATTCATTTTGTACTGCATATCTATACTTACCTGACTGCAAAAAACAAAGTTGCTGGACCGGGTTTTTTAGGTAAATCATGATCCAGAACCCTGTGATCTAACTGTAGCCAGACATTGTGTCCCCTGAAAAACATCAAAACAGAACAGGAAACATAAGAAACAAATGATATTAATTCACATAGTTGAGACTATTTCTCGGCAATTTAAAAGATCAAGGTAACTTAGAGATGAAGTTGGCTAACTCTTCTATTTTTCTCATTTTATTCATTGCCTACCTTCATAGCAAGCACAGATAATGTAGCATTTATAAATATTCAGGAAAGTCCAATCTTATCCTTCCTCTTGATTAAGAACCAATTAATGGGCTGAAATATAGGTAGTCTTCTACTTACAGCCATTCATTTAGTGACTATTTGAAGATACGACAGCATTGAAAAAGTGGCTTATGACCAATCCCCGCACTTGTGACTATCACAGCATCCTCATGGTCATGCAGTTGAAATTCAGACACTTGGCAAATGGCATGTATTTATGACGATTGCAGCATCCCTGAGTCATGGGGTTGCCATCTTCCCAGCCATCCTCTGACAAGCAAAGTCAATGAGGGAAGCTGAATTTGCTTAATGACTGCATGATTCACTTAATAATTGCAGTGATTCGCTTAACAACTGCGTCAAAAAAGGCTATAAAATCAGGTGTGATTCACTTAACAACCGCCTTGCTTAGCAATGGAAATTCTGGTCCCAATGTAATCAAGGACTACCTGTATGATTGTGAACGGAGCCCAAAATGAAATATAGGAGTAATAATTGCCATGCACATAATTGGTGAACTTTCTCAAAGAGTCTAAAGTGGAAGTCGACTGTCCATTCAAATGAAAGATACACTAACTCTACACAGCAATTCCAAATGTGTTCCAATATCTCAGGGGTTGCCACAAAGAAGAGACAGTCAAGCTATTCTCTAAAGCATCTGAAGGCAGGACAAGAAGCAACGGATGGAAACTAATCAAGGAGAGAAGCAAGCTAGAACTAAGGAGAAACTTCCTGACAGTTAGTACAATTAACCAGTGGAACAACCTGCCTCCAGAAGCAGTGAATGCTCCAACACTGGAAGTTTTTAAGAAGAGACTGGATAGCCATTTGTCTGAAATGGTATAGGATTTCCTGCTTGAGCAGGGGGTTGGACTAGATGACCTCCAAGGTACCTTCCAACTTGATGATGATGATGATGTGATCAGAGACTCAAGATGTAATAAACTGGTTTCTGGTTACTTTATCAAATGCTTAAAAAGTGTTTTCTGAATTGTTTGTACCACTTAGCCACCTTGTAATAACTTACTGATAATATTGCTGGCTTCACATACACACACACAAACACACACACAAAAGGAAATTAGGATTTAAGTTCTTGAGCAAAGGAATTACCAGCCTTCAAAATCCTATTATAGCACATTATTAATTCAAAATAAACAGGAAGGCAAAAGCCATTCCTTTTTTACAGCCTCATATACACCAGAGGGTGGCACGGTGTCTCAGTGGTTAAGATGCTGGGCTTGTCAGCTGGAAAGATGGCAGCACAGGTTTGAGACTCGAAACACCATGCAATGGGGTGAGCTCCCATCCTTGCCCCAGCTTCTGCCAACCTAACAGTTTAAAAGCATGCAAATGCGAGTAGATAAATAGGTACCACTTTAGTGGGAGGATAACGGTGTAACATGACATCATGCTGGCCACATGTCTGCAGAAGTGTCTTTGGACAGCGCTGGCTCAATGGTCTTGAAACGGAGATGAACACCGCTCCCTATAGTTGGCAACAACTAGCAGAGTAAAATCTGCAGGGACTCTTACCTTTACCTTTTATACACTAGAAGAATTAGGCATTCTCACTATTACTAACTGGATATGAAAAAAGTTGGAATCCAATCTAGGTGGATGTCACTAAGTATGGAGTGGTGGTTCAATCTTCATTTGTTCTTTTCACGTCTGCTGACTATCATCTTTAAGCATGAGGAAAAGAAAGCCTTCACCATTAAAGCATATTGTTATTATTCATGAGTGCTTTGACTGAACAATATTTGTGTCACTGAGTCACACGCTTTGTCTAATAGAAAAAGTTTAAGTGGTGTCTTCTATAGTGGGGAATTTTTTTTTTAAAGGATTTGACTGCCCTCTGGAGGTTGCAATTCATAATCAAAATAACGCAAAAAGGAATTTAACATCAATAGGTATTTTCCCAAACCAGAAAGTTGTTAAGATGAAGAGATCTTATGTTCAGACTTATGTTTTTAAGGAATTTTTTCTCAAATAGGAGCAGATCTACCAACACCTTCAAAATCTATTGACAGAATTTACCTATAGAAAAATTGAGAACATCTAGCAACAGGAAATCAATCGTTCGTATAGCAGAAAATATATGCAAATACACATATAATTTATTTTGCTTACATACAGTATGCATGTCTGTATGTACAGTATAACAAGTAAAATCAAGAAATTTTGGAAGAGAAACTAGAGGAAGATTGTCAACTTTGATGACTGATTGGGGGGACATCGTAACTGTCTTCACTGAGGGACTGTCACAGAGAAGAAGTGGTCAACTTATTCTCCAAAGCACCTGAGGGCAGGACAAGAAGTAATGGGCGGAAAGCTTGTTAAAGGGAGATTCAAGGAATAAGGAGAAATTTTATGACAGGCAGAACAATTAATCAATGAAACAGCTTCCCAGAATTGTGAGATGCTCCATTATTGGAGGTTTTCAAAAATTGACTGGACAACCATTTGACTGGGATGGTATAACACAGGGGTAGTCAACCTTGGCTCTTTTATGACTCGTGGACTTCAACTTCCAGAATTCCTGAGCCAGCATGGAATTGTCATAAAAGAGCCAAGGTTGACTACCCCTGGTATAACATCTCCTGCCTAGAAGACTTCTGAGGCCTCTTCTAATCCTTTGATTCTATGTTCTATAGTTCTATAACTTCATTGTTTCATGGCTGCATCTTCCCTGCTCTAAATTCTCCCCCAATCCCTGCATGTGAAGAGGGAAACATGTAACCCTATGTGTGTAAACAGCATGGAAATTAACTTGGAGTGGAAACATAATAATTGGAGGAGAACTATCTAACCAGCTTTCCAATTCTTGAATGCATTTAGCTTAACTTTCCCCAATCTGAATGTCCTCCAGATGTATAGACTTCAACTCAAAAATCTTTTAACAGCCGGCCAGCTGACTGAGTTCTGGGAGTTGTAATCCAAATATCAGGCTGGGAAAAGCTATGTAATCCCTAAGAAATGCTGTTTAGTAGGTGTCTGAAATATATAAATAATATTAGCACCACACTGACCTAGGCTGACCGGAAAAAGGTTGAGCAGGATAACCTAACAATAAAGCAAAATAAAAGGCATAGCAGTTAACACTATGCATATCCAGACAGCAATTTATTTTTCTATAATCATAAAAGAAGCAAACAGAAGGAGAATTCTATAGTTTGGGGATATCAGTCAATAAACGAACCCTATGATATTCTCTAAAAATAAATTTGGAAACGCCAGCTTACATTTTGACTATTCAAGGGGTTTAAAAAAAACTGCATGATGTACTTACATATCATCTATGAATGTTATCCCAAAATATTCCTTTTCTTTGAGGTTGAAATGTGAAGCCACCAAATCCAATAATTCCCGTGACAAAAGTTTAGGCTATAGGCAAATGAAAAAAAAGTACGTTATTCTTGCAATCTCTTATGTTCAAACAATAATATCAAATTATCCTCTATTTTGGAAAAAGCTTTTGGAAAAGTTTTCATCCTTTGCCATTGGACTATTTCTCTTAAAGATTTTAGCTTGGAGTAGAAACTCAATTTTTATTTCCATAGTAATGGGGTTGGAAGGGGCAGCCCTTCCTTATTTAAATGTCTTTACAAGTAATTAAAATTATCTATTTAAAAATATTTTAAGAAAATTCACTGCACTCCATTCAATATCCTGAATTCAAATAAAATTACCCTTGTAATATTATCAAAAGAGATATCGTGATCAAATATTAGCCAAAATAAAACTAACACACAATGCAATGTAGCCCATGTTGGTTACCTATATAGTGGCACCTCAGTTCTTGTCAAAAATTCGTTCCAGAAGATACGCTGAATACTAAAACCAACAGGTACTGAGAAAATCACATGACTTACCACATGACCCACTATTTCAGCTGGAAGAAATAGTCAGTCATGAAGCAAGCCAACATCACCAAATTCTTCCTTGCATGTCTACTAACGAGAGAAAGACGAACCCCAGGACAAGATTTCTGCTTCCAAACATGTTGAATATTGAATTTGATGAGTTCTGAAGCAGTCAAGTGCTGAGGTATGACAATGTAGGATTCTAGAGGAAGGGAGGCCCTTGGTGACCCTCTAATACTCTCAGTTCAAAGTAGGAATCTTGAAATAATTCTGACATGTTGCTGTCCACCATCAACCAAAGTTGAGTCCTGAGAATGTTGACTGATTCATTGCTGAAGAGCAATCTCCTCTCAGAAATCTATCCCTCCTAATGTTTAGATGAAATCTACTTGCTTGAACCTAGTAGTTATATAGACCTTCTTCAAGAACACTAGAGAATAAATCTTCTCCCATTACTACTACGATCATGATTACGGAGATATCAGACAGGTTTCATTTTGCTTTCCATACAGATTATGATGTCTCCTAACTCTTTCAGCTTGTTTTCAGCAGGTTAAATTTCTATATTACTGATAGTCATGATTGTCCTTCCTCTAAATGCAGGTCATCCTCGACTTGCAACCATTTGTTTAGCAACCGTTTGAAGTTACAACAGCATTGAAAAAATGACTTATGACAGATCCCCACAATGGCTGCAGCATCCCAGGCTCATGTGACTGTCATCTGTGATGTCCCCAGCCAGCTTCCAACAAGCTAAATAAACAGTGCAGCTGGATTCATTGAATGATCATATGATTCACTTAACAACTGAAGTGATTTGTTTAACAACCATGGCAGAAAAGATCATAAAATTGGGTACGACTCACTTAATAACCATCTTACTTAGCAACAGAAATTCTGGACTCAATTGAGAACTACCGATACACTACAGTTTTCTTGATTTCTTCATAAATATAGTGCCCAAAGCACTCCAGAAACAACCAGTCCTGTTAAATTATTCTCATCCTCTGCACTAGCTACTATGCTTCTCCTCTTTCTTAAAGCTACTGTCGTACTTGAGAGTGAACTGAGGAGCAGGGCTGTGCATCCTCTTCGAGTGCTTTGAACCTCAAGTAAGCATGAACCTAACAGCTCTCTGTTATTATGCAGAAAAGAGCAATAAAGATGATTAGAAGTCTGGAGGCTAAAACATATAAGGAATGGTTGCTGGAATTGAGTATGTCTAGTTTAATAAGGAGAAGGACAAGGGGTGACATGATTTATTTATTTATTTATTTTACAGGATTTATATGCCGCCCTTCTCCCCATGGGACTCAGGGCGGCTCACAGCATATTAAAACATCATACAAAAAATTTCCCCTACTAAAAACCAATTAAAACCCAAATATTGGTAGCTGTGGCTCTTTAAAATCGTTAAAAATTGTCCCTATTTAAAACTCACCCTAGGTCAGGCCCG
>NW_015387579.1:123414-132705 GCF_001527695.2 Protobothrops mucrosquamatus
GTCTGGGGGTTCCAACCGCCACCCCGGCTATCACGTCAGCCAGCTCAGGCAGGGCTGTTGATACATAGCAGGGAGCCAGGTATATAATCAACAAGCCCACTTGAACCCCTTGCCCCCATTTCACAAGGAGGGACTCCACACCGTCTATCTGAGGCACAGTGGTCTCCCTTGGGCAAAGGCTCTCCCTCATAATGACCGCAGTGTTCCAATATCTCAGGGGTTGCCACAAAGAAGAGGGAGTCAAGCTGTTCTCCAAAGCACCTGAAGGTAGGACAAGAAGCAATGGATGGAAACTAATCAAGAGAGAAGCAACCTAGAACTAAGGAGAAACTTCCTGACAGTTAGAACAATTAACCAGTGGAACAACCTGCCTCCAGAAGCGGTGAATGCTCCAACACTGGGAGTTTTTAACAAGAGATTGGACAACCATTTGTCTTAAATGGTATAGGGTTTCCTGCCTAAGGAGGGGGATTGGACTAGAAGATCTCCAAGGTCCCTTCCAACTCTGTTATTCTGTTCTGTTCTGTTCTATTCTACTCTATTCTATTCATTAAAATGCTTCTGCATGAACCTGAAAATGTATTGCTGCATGATTTCTCCAAGTTTGTGTCCAACCTTAAAAAAAACTCTGTTGCTTTAATTAATCACAGAGAGATGCTATACTGGCACAAAGTTTAAAACATTTCTTTCAAATCATTTTTGAAGCACGATCAGCCCTGCTGAAGAGATCAATTACTGAATCAGTGCTACAGAAACAATATGTCTCACCTGAACTAGTAGCTCCAGCTTCCTATCATCCAGAAGCTGTACTTGGCAGTGTCTCCCTTCGGTCATCTGTAAAACAAATGGAAGAGCATTAACTGTAGAACGGTAATAGTTTCTCACTCCAAAAGTACATACCATATAAGTGCATTTGTATATTTATCTGTTGGTACACGCCCATTTACCAAGGTAGTCCTCCACTTACAATCACAATTGGGACCAGAATGTCAAGCACCTGGGAAATCAGGAGATTCAAACAGTTCAAATGAATATAAAGATTTATTGCAAGCTTAAGTTCTCTCTAAGGATCTGGCCAAATGACCGTTAGGGGAAATGTACAGCAGTTAAGAATAGAAAGGAATTCAAGGTGGGCTGGAGTAAGATCTCTTGTGGATGCAAGGGACTCATGACTTATGACGCATTTGACCCCTCCCTTGGGTTCAGCTGGTCATCTCCTACACAGAATTTCCATTGTTAAGCAAGGTGGGTTTTAAATAGATTGCACCTGATTTTATGGCCTTTTCCCCCATGGTTGTTAAGCAAATCACTGCAGTTGTTAATGGAATCACATGTTCGTTAAACAAATCTGCTTTTCCCCATTGACTAAAGCATATTGGAAGCTGACTGGAGAAGGGTGCAAATGGTGATCATGTGATACCAGGATGCTGCAACCATCGTAAATACATGACAATTGCCAGCCCATGAATTTTGATCCCGTGACTGTGGGGATAAGGAATGAGATGGTCATCAGTTTGAGATGGTCGTAAGTTTAAGGACAGGTGGTCACCTTTTTCAGTGCTGTTGCAACTTTGAACAGTTGTTAAATGAATGGTTGTAAGTCGACGACTACCTATACACACCCACACACCCACACTTATAACATCATAACAGTATCATTGATATGCTCTTTTCTTCATTTCTGATCTAATTCAGTTTTAGCTCATGGTTTTATAGTCCAGGTTCCAACTGAAAGAATTTCTCTCCTGGTTTGTGGTAATCTAAGTGGTTCAAATGATTTAATTATGAGATTTTTGTCTCATCTTTAAACTGCACCCCAATGGTTGCAAATGGGTGGATCTGTTCTCAATATAAAACCTTCCTTTCTCAACACTCCACCCCAATTCATAAACCACACTGGGAATGGAATGGAACGGAATAGAATAAGAATAGAATAGAATAGAATAGAATAGAATAGAATAGAATAGAATAGAATAGAATAGAATAGAATAGAATAGTTGGAATGGACCTGTAGGTCATCTAGTCCAACCTCCGGCTTAGGCAGGAAATCCTGTACCAGTGATGGCGAACCTTTTAGAGACCAAGGGCCCAAAAACCGCCCTGCCTGTTCCGCTGCCTGCCCGCTTCACCCCTGCTCCACCCTCTGCTCCACCCCGCCCACTCACAGGGCCATCCACCGCCTCCACGGCCCACCGCAGATCGCCCAGGTGGCCCTGTAGCGCCATGGCAGCCACACCCTCTACCCGTACCCAGTAGCAGCATCTGCGTGCATTGGGGTGCAAAGGTGGAGTCTTGTCCCTGCTGCCTGGCTGCCATGTTCTTGGCTGCGATGCTCCATGCGGGCTGTGCCCAGGGGCAACTCTCCACGGGGCTGCTGGTGAGGAGGGGGCCATGAGGGGAGGTGGGGCTGGGGTAATGGCACGCGTGCCCACAGAGAGGGCTCTGAGTACTGCCTCTGGTACGCGTGCCATAGGTTCGCCACCACTACCCTATACCATTTCAGACAAATGGTTGTCCAATCTCTTAAAAATTTCCAGTATTGGAGCATTTACAACTTCTGGAGGCAGGTTGTTCCACTGATTAATTATCTTGATTGCCATCCAAGGCATCGTCCTCCAGGCCCTTGTTCAAACTTCAGTTCCGAATACAATCTCCTCATGTTCTTAGGTACGAAAAAAGCATACCGGGTTTTAGCTTAGGATATAAATCAATGTGATTTATACCATTATGATTTCTAGCTTCATGAAATAAGTTATAAAATCAGTGTATTGATACTTTTTAATTTATCTAAAATGGACTGTGTTACGCACTAGGACAACTTTCCCCAGTCTGTCGTCTGCAAAGATTCTAGAATGAGATAATACTGCAGAGCTGTAAGGTAAGGAAATTCTAGAAGTATAATCCAGTTGGATCTGGAAGATGTCAGCTGAGGAATGAGTGAAATAGATAGAGCAGTGGTCCCCAACCTTTTGGGCACTGGGGACCGGTTCTGTGAAAAACATTTTTTCCACAGATTGGGGGGTCACGGTTTTATGCTCTATAGATCCCACACATATGCAGATGAAGCTTCGCTTGTTTGCACGGTCCGGTTCATAATGGTCCACAGATAGACACATGTCCATAGCCCTGGGTTTGGGGACCCCTGAATGACTAAATGTGGTTAATTCCCTCCATGGAAGAAAACCAAAAGGAGTATAATTTTTTTTCTGTCTTAAAAACTTTTTTACAAGTTCAAAATTGTGCACAATATAAAATGATGGAATTCAATTCACTATTAAGACAAATGGTCTGTACAAAGAAATTCCATATGGCAAATGCTACAGCAATAAAGATGACTTTACTGTAATATGATAATATGAGTGAAACACACAGCTTTAGCAGTGAAAGCCTGATTTTATGCTTGCAACCTCAGATATGTGATATAAAACCTTCAGGATATTTTTGCTCTTCTACCCAGGAGCAGCAGCTCTGATCTACCAAAGTTGCTGTTTTAGGCAGTATTTTTAGACCCCACAATGTCAAGTTATACTCCAGATGTATTTAGATGCTATATAAACAGGAAGCCTCAGGGGAAAAGAAACACAATTTAGGAAGTAAAAAAGCAAGAATAAACCTGTATATCTAAATACAGAATAGCATCGTAGCAAGGAAGCTTTAGAGAGTTTTCTTTTTAAAAAAATAACAATAATAGAATTCTGATTTATTCTCTGCTTGATTTTATTTTCTTAAGGCAAAACTTGTTTGAATTGGCACATTCTGTCACGCTCTCCTCTTTTATCATAACACTGTATTTTCATGTTCCCAAAGATGTTGTATTTTTAAATAAGCAAAAATGCCAAGACATATTTGGAAACAAATTACAGTAGGCACTCTCTGTGTGTGCATTTATTTCAAGGATATATAATTGTCCATTGCTTAGTTAGAATCAAATTACTCTTTTCACTCACTTTGATCACCTGTGCACAAACAAATTCTTTCCCTCCACTGTTTTCCTGTCAGTTTCCAGTGAACAACCCAAAAGTAAATCCAGAAATAAAAGTATACCAGAAGAACAGAAAATCTGTTTATCTTTATTTAAGGGGTCTTTAAAATCTTCAACATACCGGTACTCCTCAACTTACAAACATTCATTTAATGACTGTTTGAAGTTACAACGGCATTGGAAAAAGTGACTTATGACCAGGTTCCACACTTACGACCGTCAAAATCCAGGTACTTGGCAATCAGTTCGTATTTATGATGATTGCAGCATCCCCGGGTCATGTGATCACTTTTGGACAAGCTAAATCAATGAGGAAGCCAGATTCACTTAACAATCGTGTTACTAACTTAACTGCAGTGATTCACTTAACAGCTGTGTAAAATGGGGGGGGGAATCACTTAACTGTATTGCATAGCAACAGAAATTGTGGTCGTAAGTTGAGGTCGACCTGCGTGAGGACAATTTGAATTATGGAACAGGTTTACAGTAGAAGGAACAGGCATTCAGTATTACTGAAAAGATTTTAATATGGTAAAGCTAAAAAAAGAGAAAGAAATATATTACTGAAACTGGCAAATGAGATGTTTCATATTCAAACAGAAATCCCCCCAACAGATAAATCTTTCAGTTTATACGCTTTGGGACATGAGGGAGAGACTGGTAATTCACATAGCCCCAGGGGTATTTTGATGATCCTTGTCCTCCCCCAGCTATGATGAAACCCTGCTATTTGAGGTGAAGCGTATCAAAGTTAAAACGGCACATTAATTTTGAAAAGTAATGAAACTCCCAATATACCAGCTGCATTTCTGTGACGGATGCAGTTCCAAGCTATTTGCAGCTTTTGGACACTGAAAAACCACTGAGTTCTGCTCTTCGGCACCAAAAAGGTGCCTACATGATTCCTATAGCTGTAGTGGAGAATTCACTGCCCTCCATAGGTAATTGATTCACCAACCCTACTACCTCTGGACCTGTCCATGGACAAAATTTCAGGGTGCTCAGAATTGCAATTCCACAACATCTGGAGGCTATAGGTTTTTACACTTGTGGCTTACACGAAACCTGTTCTGATTCCTGTTATCTTCAGAGACAAAGCCAACTAGAAATATGAACTTGATTTTCTTTCTGGCTCCAAGCAAAAATGATTTCATTTTATTTTTTTCAGAATTTACAGTATCTCATTAATTTTATACTTGCTGTTTCTCTGTTTTAATGTCTGTTTCGTGCGTGCTGGAGTCATTTTGCATTTTAAAACACGCTATATCGTTTTAATATAAATTTAATTTTAAAATCTAAGCGTTTTATTGCGGGTTTCCTTGGAAACTTGTGTTTGAAGGGCCGTAACTATAAATAATTAGTGAAAAAATTTACTGTCTTGAATGGGAGTTTTCTCAAAAAAAATTTTAAAATCAGAATGCTGGAAAAGTTTGGTTCAGCTATATTTTATGAGTGTGCATTTAATTATTTCAACAACCGTTTCAAGACTGTTATGTGACAAAGTGCAGACAGCAATCTGAATGAGCTAATTCTATTGGCATTATTTCTGATTTAGCTCAAAGAGTTGATGGGTTAGAGGGCAGATGCATTACATACCAATTTTAAATTTTCAACAGTTCATAAGGAACTTAAAAAAAAGAAAGTCTTGTTTCCATTTTTAAAGACCCCAAAAGGAATTTGCCCATCCTCCAGCTATTTAATTAAAGCAGTTAAGCTTCTTGTGGAATGAATGGCTGTCTGATTTAAGAATGGTTTATCTCATATTAGCTTAATCCTGTTGCCAGACAAAAAAGAATATAAACCAGGTTAATTCACTCTTAACTGAAAAAGAGCATCTCTGGAGAGAGAAAAAAATATCTTGATTAAATGTAAACATTCACTACATCAAACTTATATAACCTAATTTTGATTAATGGCTATTAGCAGATAAAAATCTTCACCTCCATTTGGAATGAATTTATTCTCACAGGAAGCTAACTACCTAATTTACACAAAGCTTAGCAAATTTGCCAGGATCTTCTTAACACTGTTAATCTCTCACATTTTTCCTTATGACCAGCATATGACTTGTGAGTAGCTCTGAACTTTCCTCACTTTCATCTAGCTATGATACAAATATGCCTTAGCAGAATATTTTATTCTGCTGTGTCTCCATGGATTTGTCTCAATTTCTTCCCAGCCCGCCTGTGAGGCAGGCTCAAAAGTCAACTAATGTACTGAAGTTAAAGCAATGTTTTCTATCTTAAGGTAACAACAACCAACAACATTTGTAAAGTTTGTAAAATCTGTAACATTTTGCTACCCATTGTACCAACGATGTAAGTGACCAGTAGCAAGTACAATCAGAAAGGTGCTTATTGTTATTCCACAAGCAACTCTTCTTCTCCAATTAGCTGAGTTTAGTGATTCCCCCCCCCCCCGCTTAAAAAGCTGGACAGAACATCAACACCTTAAATTGTGCCAGGAGGTTTTTCTGCACAGCCATCATGTGATCATTGTATGCTACATCAGGAAGCAACCTGGACTAGGGGTGTCAAACTCAATTTCATTGAGGGCCGCATCAGCATTGCAGTTGCCCTCGAGGGGGGGGCGGTGGGTGGGTGCGGCCTACTGGGTGGGTGTGGATGGAGTGGGTGTGGCCTATTGGGTGGGCATGGCCAGCTCTACATCGTTCGTGTCAAGGGTGCCTGTGGGGGCCTGGGCAGGAGTGGGACAGATCTGAGGGTCTCTGGCAGAAGGGGGTGGGACCGGGGCAAGCGCCAAGGCATGGTGCATTTCTTCATTCCTCACAAAGGGTGACACCTCCCCAGCATGCACCCAGGGGGCGGTGCTGACACAGCAGGGGCTGGTTCCTCGCTGTTTCTAGACGGCCTTGTGGAGCTAAGACTGAATGCGTTTCAGCATAGATGGCCACCACAAAATTGTACATTGGCTCCCGGCCGGCCTGGGCTAGGGCCAAGGCAGCGGGGGCCGTTTCCTCACTGTTTCCAGGATGGCTTCGCGGGCCACATGAAACCACTTCGCGGGCCGCATCCGACCCCCGGGCCTTGTGTTTGACATGTCTGACCTAGACATATTGTAGCGTTTTGCACCAGTTTCCATTTCCAGATATTTTTCAAGAGTTGCTCCACATAAAGCACATTGTAGTAGTCAAGATTAGAGGTAACCAAGATATGAATAATTGCTGCTAAATCCAGTCAACTCAGAGCGGAATGGGACAACTCACCACAGTCAACCTGCCACGGCCAATTCGACGTAGCTAAGTCACCACAGCCGACCCGCTGCGGGACAACTCACCATGGCCAACTCACTGCGGGACAATTCAACAATTTGTTTTAATTATTTCAAATAATTTGAAAAAAAATGTTTTTATTTTTGTCATTCACATTTCATTTTAATTTCAACGAACTAAGGGAACAGTTGCCAAGACTGCCACTCCATAACCTGCCCCTCTAGTAGAATCCAAACAATGGAGGAGAGGCTGCTCCGTGCAGGTATTCCTCACTTCTACTAGAACCATAATTGGGGTCAGAATCTTAGTCATTGAGCAAAGTGCTCATTAAAGGAGACATCATGTGGCTGTCTACATGAACTGTTTTGTTCAACAACTGCAATCCTGGCACTCCTGGTTGTGGTTGTTAAGTGATCCCACAGCTCATTTGGTGGATGGAGTCCCAGGTGAAAAGTGTGGGGTGCCTCTGAGGGAAGGGAGCAACTTTCAGCCCTGAGAGTGACAGACTCATACATGGCCTATGCAGCAGAGTCTCCCCCCACCCCAATGAGCCATGCCACACTCTGTTTTTTGCTTGGATTTCAGCTCTCTCTCTTCTCTAAGAGCTTGCTGAAAGAACTGCCTGCCTTCGATGTATGGACTAGTATGCCCAGCAGGGTGCTGAAATGGAGCTCAGATTTTCAGGATGTGAGCTCCATTTCTCCACTCCATGCATGGAAGGAAACACTTTCAGCAGAGTGCAGGAATTGAATTCGGCTAATGGGCCCTGAAGACTTACAGAATACTGGAGAAACCAAACTGGCCTGTAAGAAAGACCGAATGAAGTAGAGAAAAAAGACATGGCAAGGCAAAGAATTATAAACCTAATGTATTAAAACAACAACAACAACAACAACAACTAGAAGGCAAAGCAGATAATAACAAAATCTGGCAAAAACAAGAAAATTGAAGAAAGAGACAGAGTGGCACAAGACCAAGCTTTAAGAAAAAATACATACAAAGTTCGAAATTGAGAAGACAGCAACAGACAGCATGTGCCATCTTTGCAAAGAAGCTAAAGTGGACCACCTAGTTAGCTGCTGCAAGAAGATTGCACAGAATGTCTCTACAAGCAATGGCATCACAAAATAGCAACAACCATGCTTTGGAATATCTACAAGAAATTCCATTTGCCAGCAACTATAAACTAGACAAAGTAATAGAGAAGGAAGAAGATAAATTTAAAATTCAACAGACAGGCACCTCCCACATCACATTCCAGATTTAACAATTGTTGATAAGAAAGAAAAAAAGTCTGGATAATGGATATGGCAGTATCTGGAGATAGCAGATTAGAAGAGAAAGAACTGGAGAAAATGACAAAATACAAAGATCCGGAAATAGAAATAGAATGACTGTGGACAAAGAAAGCAAAGATAATATCAATCCCAAAACATCTGGAGCACCACTTGAACATCATCAGTATTGACAAAATCACCACCAGTCAATTACAAAAAACAGCTTTATTTGGAACAGGGTTCCTAATGATACCTTTAACACCATCAAACATCCACAATCTGCCTATCCCAGGTCCTTGGGAAAGACTTGATACAAGAACAAAAATGCCAAATCCAGTCTAAATATCAGGCTAACTATGCAACCAACCATAATAATAATAATAATAATAATAATAATAATAATAATAATAATAATAATAATAATAATAATAATAATAATAATAATAATAATAATAATAATAATAATAATAATAATAATAATATAGCCAAGATATTGCAATGGAGTTTGGCTTGGACAAGTGTGCCACACTTACTATCAAACAAGGAAAAATAGTGAGAACTGAAGGAATCAAGATGCCCCACGAAAATAACATTAAGAGTATGGATGAGGAAGATTACTACAAATACTTGGGTATCCTTCAAGCTGACAACATCAAGCACACTGAAGTCAAGAAAAAGATCAGAGGTGAATACATCAAGAGAGTGAAGAAGATCTTAAAATCCAAACTCAATGGAGGAAATACTATAAAGGCAATCAACACCTGGGCAATTCCAGTCATTAGATACACAGCTGGAATAGT
>NW_015387579.1:133281-141222 GCF_001527695.2 Protobothrops mucrosquamatus
ATCAAACATCCACATCTGCCTATCCCAGGTCCTGGGAAAGGACTCGATAGGTAGACAAAATGCCAAATCCAGTCTGAACATCTGGCTGACTGTGCGATGATCCATAATAATAATAATAATAATAATAATAATAATAATAATAATAATAATAATAATAATAATAATAATAATAATAATAATAATAATAATAATAATAATATAGTAGTAGTAGTAGTAATAATAATAATAATAATAATGTAGTAGTAGTAGTAGTAATAATAATAATGTTGTAGTAGTAGTAGTAGTAATAATAATAATAATAATAATAATAATAATAATAATAATAATAATAATAATAATAATAATAATAATAATAATAATAATAATAATAATAATAATACAGTCACTCAGCTTACTTGTCTATGGCAAAGGCCATCTTTGGCAAAGGATCAAGTTCCCAGGAGCAACATAAAACAAACTTTTGTCAGATTGAGGTGGATTGAGTCCCCAAAGGAAATAATACCAGGAAAAGGAGTGGCCACTTAATCTTGCAATTTTTTTCCCAATTAAAAAACAAACCCTGCTCCAACAGCAGAGTAAGTTCCTTGGAGTCAACAGGTTCATTCTGGTAGACCCTGGTAGTCAGGATTAATTTCTCTTTCAATAATTCATTGCCTAACACAAAGTAATGAAATCACACCTCTTTAATCACAGGTATTGGGAGGGGCCTGTCACTGGGCACATTTGAGATTTTGAACGTTTGATCATAAATGGTCATGAGTGTATGGTGGCCAGATATAAGTACCCATTTACCAGAAAGCAAATGATGGCTTGCCCTTTTGCCATCTTTTGTAGCCTTTCTCCCAAGCTACTATAGATATCTATAGCTCACTATAGATATCAAAACAAGATCAGGCAGAGGTTTATTTAATTTTGGCCAAAGCCTGACCTCTTTGAAATCAAATGTGAAAATATCTTGGGTGAGATGGTTGGTGAATCGCAATTAAAATGAGCTACAAGTAGGAAAACTGGGTGAGCTTTGTCTTCTGCTGGACCACTAGTATTTCTCTCCAGTGCAAGCAGCATTCTGTGAAAAGCAACTGAAACTTAATTCCTTTGGAATGAGGTTTTCCACAATCATTTTGGCCGAGAAGTATGGTGAGAAGTATTCACTCTGGCCTGATCCGTGAGTTATTTTGGGATGGTTTCAAAACTATCCAGTGAAATTGTAGTTTGATTCAGTATTTTTCAGTTTATATATAGAAGAATTTGGGAGCTTTTGAACGGGCTGAGAGGAAAAAAAAGAGCTGGTTTCTGTAGCTGAGGTGGCAAAACAAATAAAATAAAACGCCTACGTAAATACTGAAGATTCCTGGCACAATTTCTGCACCCAGATGATTAAAAGGCAGTGGTACAAAAACTGTATGAATGGATATACTTGCTGCTTCTGCATAATTTTATTTTACTTCTAATAACTGTACTAAATTTCATGATTTGGAGAAATCAGATAGATTGGTTTCTTGAATGGAGATAGCAGCTAGTCACAGGCAGATCACAAATCACGTCCAGCACCAGAGAGTGCCAAACAAATCTCCCAATAAATACTATAGGACCATAACACATTCTTGAGTTTGTATCTGCTTTACATTCTTTTCTTTGTCACTAAACTAGTAACCTACACAAGAAATACAGTACAAAGATATAATTTGTCTATATTAGTTTCTATCATGTCAGTAAAATATGGAAAATAGACAAAGAACAAAAATTACAAGTATCATCAACTCTCTTTTTATTTATGGGCTTCTGAACAATGGCATTCCTGTGTTTCTTATTGTGGCCTTGTGTAATAGAATGTTTTTCTGAAACAAAAGAGAATCACTGGCATACATACTGAAATCAATTTGCATCCCATCTCATCTTCTTTTTCATTCATATAATGTAAATGTAAAAAATGTAAATGTAAAAAACAACTGTTTATTAGCTAAGCTTTCGTCGGTCCCCTGCCGATGTCATCAGAGTAAAAAAAACAGAGATTTGAAAGTCCGCTTATAAAGGAAGCAACTAGAGAGAATGCGATCGACCAGGGTGGGTAGACCGGTGATGCGCTTGTTGAGCAGGGCTCTCTAGTCGCATCTCATCCACTTGCGTACTTTTGGATTTCAGTGCCTCCTCTCCTCCCGTTATTGCCTGCCCTTCCTGCTCCACTCGTATCTGGGTGTTTATTGGACCTGATGACTACACTCAAAAATCACTACAAAGCTCCCACCCAAACAGAACACACACCCATCCAATCAGAGCACAGCCAACCCCCCATCCAATCAGAGCACAGCCAAGCCCCTAACCAATCAGAACACATCTCCACCCAATCAGAACACAGCCAAGCTTCCACCCAATCAGTTCATACCCCCACTGGCAGTTAAAAGGAAGAAACAGCTGCGATCACACATTGCTCCTAGAAGCACGAAGCCAAAAACACCAGCCTGAAGATGACGAATGGGACTTCGTCGAAACGTCGCCAAGACACTTCTAATTTTACGTGGGAGAAAACCCGAATAACCAAAGACCTACATACAAACACCCGCAAAAACCTCAGAAAACACACACACACATGTATGTATGTATGTATGTATGTATGTATGTATGTATGTAAACAGCATATTTGTTTGTGTGTATACATAAACAATTCTTAAAAACTATAAGAATGTATTTAGAAAACTGATAGAGAGCAATTTATAAAATAATTCTTAACACAGAGCTTCTAAAGCAGTGTTTCTCAACCTTGGCCATTTTAAGATATGTGAACTTCAACTCCCAGAATTCCCTAGCCAGCCATGCTGTTCTAAAGGAAGAGCAGTCTGAGCTGGAAAGTGGAATAAAACATGTCACGAGTTTGGAATCATTGCGTTGCCACAAGAGATGTAAGTCCAGCCCCATGTGATACAATTGACCCTTATCTAGGGCCACTTTAACATTGACTGTTAGTTGACTAGATTCTTGTTTATTGGTAGCAACAATAAACTCTTCTGTACTTTGAACTCAATGAATGCCTCCTGGTCATTTGCACCAGAGCCAGTAAAATACTTAAGTGTGTATGTGATTATTATAGCATTAATTCTGGGTATTATTTAGAGCTGGTCCATAGCACATATATCCTATCCCAGTGATGGCAAACCTTGTAGAGACCGAGTGCCCAAAAACCACCCTACCCACCCCTGCCCCCCTGCTCCGCCCTGCCCCCCTGCCCTGCCCACCCACAGGGCCACCCATCGCCTCCATGGCCTGCCACAGATCATCCAGGCGGCCCGGCAGTGCCATAGGGACCATGCCCTCCATCCACGCCCCGCAGCATCATCTGCACACAATGGGGTATGAGGGCAGAGTCTTGTCCCTGCTGCCCGGCTGCCATGTCCATGGCTGCGCTGCTACATGCGGGATGTGCCCAGGGGCAACTCTCCTCCAGGGGGGCTGCTGTTGAGGAGGGGACCGTGGGGGGAGGCGGGGCTGAGGTGACGGTGCACGTGCCCAGAGAGGGCTCTGAGTGCTGCCTCTGGCACGCATGCCATAGGTTCGCCACCACTGTCCTATCCAGTGATATCTGCACAACAAAGCGTAGTTACAAATAAAAAAGTTCCCAAGCATGTTTTGTTCCAAAGAGTTATATTTGTATCTCCTGGGTAATCTCAAGAGATCAGATAATTCCTATAGTAACAGAACAGAAATATTACCTGTGCTTGGTTATAAAACAGCCTAAATACTCAGGGAATTTAGGTCTGTTTTCAGCTTTGCAATTAAAACTTTTCACCTGTTCCTGCATAAATTGACATCATGAACAAGAAATATAGAGACTAGTGGAAATTATTTATTTATTAACAGTATTTCTAGGCATCTTTCAATGAAAGTCTCAGAAAGTTTCTACATCTTCTAACTAGAGGGTTCTAATTATATTAATAGTTCATAGAAATTATACCTCCTATTATCTGGGCAAATCTGTTGGGATATTTGAAACTGAGATAATTCCAGTGTCCTAGGTACAAGGTAATTTGCTCTTTTTACAAAGAACCAGTAAGGTTAATTTGGTCTGTTTACAAAAGTTTTGCTAGGAAATATTAGATTTCCCTCAGAAATTATCTTTGGAAATTATAGCGAAGGAAGTTGAACATGTTTGGACTAAAATACATTTTTCTTTTAAAAAAATAATTATTAAATAAATGCATTGAAGGATTTGTGATTTCCTAACAGGAATTTTAGAATTTTCTTTTCCTTACTGGTAAAAATGGATTTTTATGCACGTGAGAGAAGCTTCAACTTGACAGAGTTTGATTGCCATTGTCTTTCTCTTTCACACACTCTCATCCACTCACATATGCACACGAATAATGGATTTGACAAGGTTGAAGTTTTGTAATTCCTTAAGTATCTCTTTTAAAAGGTTTCTAATGAGCTCCATACCTGTCCTTGTTGTATCTTCTAAGACCAAGAATTGTATGAAAGGGAACAGAAATAAGGGAAAGCAGTTTTCACTCATGAGATCCTTAACGGTTGCAATAAAAAAGGGGCTATTTGCTCCAATGATTTCTTGCTTATCCTTCTTTGGGAGATCACTATATAATTATTTGCTTTCAATAAAATGATTCCTGAAAAGGTTCCAATAATGTAAGGTACATAACCAAACCTATCTGTGAAATCAAAACCAACTGTGACTTATTATCAGTTTCCCAAATGTAATATTTTCACAGGGAAATCAGTATTTGTAGCAAAGGAAATAAATAATAGGTTCAAAATAAATAACATTCCAAATATTAATGAATGAAATGCATCTAGAGTAAACAAATGCCTTATCATGTAACTTATTAATTGCTTCCCCATCCCTCATTCAGCAATTCTTTCACTCTAAGGAAAATCAAGAATGTTTCCTTTCAGTTTGCTATCTTTTGACGTATTATTTTATTCTTTGTAATTATTAATTCTAAAATCATATTTCTTATTTAATTAAGACCTCCCTACAATAATAAACTAATGGAACCTCACAAAACAATTACATATAAATGTTCTTACCTCCAGATCATATCCTTTGGTATTTTGGAAAAGAACAGCAAAATATACAATTCTCTCTCCTAAGCCTTTGTGTATATATTTCCCTAAAACAAGGGAGTTTTGTAGCAAGGACTTTTACAGTTCCAGACTTATTCCGGTACCATTTAATAGCTAGGAAATGACCTTACTGTTGATTGCTTTGATTACAGAATGAGAACAAAAGTCCCTCAAAATAAGCTAGGCAACACAAGATATTAAAAGATTTGCATAGAAAAGGAACAATCAAACAAAAAACAAAAAGCCATATATTGTTCTTATGTTCCACTGAGATAAATGAATTTTCCTCTTGCCATTTCTAGGCCCATAAGCCACAAACAAACTATGGTTCCTGAGCAAATTCCTTTGTACAGATAGCCCTTGACTGAAAACTGTAAATTGAGCCTGGAATTATCGTCATTAAATTGTTGCAGTAATTAAGCAGGTAACCATGTGACTGCACCTGATTTTATGATCTTTTCAAAGAGGAAATTAAGCAGATGCGGTTGTCATTAAGTGAATGTGGCAGTCCTTAAGTAACTGTAGCAGTCATTAAGTAAATCCATTTAGCCAATAGGCATTTTTTTTTGCCAGAAACCAGAATGAAATCCCAGAAACTCGCTTAAAATGTAGAAAAATCATGGTCACGTGACAGTGTTACAATTGACTGCCCCCTCAGATGCCATAACACATTTTATTTGATGTTAGCTACCCCAAATTGCAACAGCAAGAGGGTGGCCATATAAATCATTTTTTAAAGTAAATACACATATCATATGCCTGGAGCAAATTGACAAATATAAACATAGGAACAGTTGAATTCAAATGTCCAGAAAATAGGCACATCTTCCTAGATGAACAAAAGACAAGAATTCTTGCAGGAAACTATTTCTTAATTAAAATGCTACAATTGCTGATTTCTTCTGAGCATTCACAGTTGCCTGGGAGGCACCTGCACCTTTATTGCCATAAAAGAAAATGGAGATTTTGTGTCAGCCAAGCATACAAAGAAGACTCATATGGACATTTTGATGCTGATATCCAGCTTCTATTTTTTTTTCTCTGCAGCAAGTTTCTAGTGATTAGATGACTTCAATAGCTGACTCGCATTTTAGCTTTCGCATTTTAAAAACTAGTATACTTATTGAAGTGGTTTTAAATTAGTGCCACTACTTAAAAGTTATAGCACAACAAACATTCAGAGGTGTAGCAGAAGCCCTGCTAGCTTAAATTTAGAGGCCAAATACTGTCTACTGCAATCAAATTGATGTGTTTGTTCCCTCTAAGGAGTTACTGCTTGAACTATGGCAAGACACATTGATTTGAGGTTGAACTCGTATTTTGATACCAGTGGCTGAGTAGTTGTGATTTGCCAATACGAGAACATATAAAGGAACTAAAAATAATAACTATTTCACTCTTTCCAATCAAGCCACAATTGTATATCTAGCTTAGCAGCAGCATAATCAATTCTGCAGCATTTCAGATCATCTGCCACCTTTATCTAAAGGTGCCAGGAGCTGAACCTGTAACCTTCTATCTGCACACTACGTGCTTTATCAGTGAAGTGGGATCCAGTTCTAGAGACAGTCTGAATATATATATGCATTACCAGAACACCAAGATAGTAAGGTAGAATTCTTACAGAAAATGTAATGAGGGTGATGCAAGTAGGAAGGACCTCAATAATAAAAAAAAACCTCCTTTTTTACCTCAAAGTCTCTCTCAAATAAATCTTAAGACTACAGAGAATGTTCTGACAAGCACCAGAAGATGAAGCTGAAAGTGAAAGTTACTTGTTAAAATCATATCCTTATTTTAGAAATTAATAACAATAGCATTCTACTTGTCACAATCATATCTGGGCCTTAAATCTTTGCAGTCATGATGAAGTGTTTGGATATAAAAGAATTAAAGTGAATCTTGCAACTGATACATCAATCAAACCTAAACTGATCAATTTTAAATAGTTGACAGACAACCTGAAGAAAACCAAACTCTGAAGAACTGATCAGGAACAGGAACATTCCCCCCTCAGATTTAAAAAGAGCTTTAAAAGGAACACAACTCTATTTTCCTTTGTTGTTTTGCTGTTTTGAGAGGGCAGGATATTTCTTCTCAGGATGACTTAAATGAGGTAAAAACACCTCCTCACCCCAGGAAAACCAATGAAGAATCATAAGAAAATAGCTATAGAGAATAATTAAGCTAGGAGTGGTTAAATTGCTTTTGTGGACAAGTGAACAGTGGCTTTGTATTCTGAACCTCGTATTATGAGCATCGTAGGTGGCTGTATGGATATGTGCAAAAGAAGTTGGGAAAGTGATGTATAGGGTGCTTGAAAAGAAGATATTGACTTAGAGTCTGCATTTCTCCCATTCTCCCTTGTCTTCAACTTTCGTTTAGTTTTTCAGTTTTTCAATCTGCATAATTAAAACTTTGCAATCTCTTCTAGAGTCTGCATTCTCACTCTGGCAGAGAGCTTTTCCTTTTATACACCAGTTTGCCCTGATAAGCTATATAGAAACTGAAAAGTAGAGGTACATGGCATGTTCCCAATTTCTTCCTCCTTAAAAACAGTGCAGGGAGAGGGTTTCTCTGGAATAAAAGTGAAAGGGTGACAGTATATTGAATAGGCTCTCCCTGGTGGTCCGAGTTGTGGGTTGAAAATTTCATCCACACATTCCTCAATGTATTGTATAGGTTTGAAAGCTGTTCATCCCATTATATTTGTCCTGAGTGCTCCTCAAGAATAAAGTTACTTTGTCCTGGTTGAATATTAAAATGAAGCATTCCCTAATATTATTTATTTCCCAGCCTCAGATCTTATCAATCTTATCATGGGAATAATCTTCCTGTTAAAGATATAACAAGATAGACATTAGCAATCCA
>NW_015387579.1:141510-155114 GCF_001527695.2 Protobothrops mucrosquamatus
TATTGTATAGGTTTGAAAGCTGTTCATCCCATTATATTTGTCCTGAGTGCTCCTCAAGAATAAAGTTACTTTGTCCTGGTTGAATATTAAAATGAAGCATTCCCTAATATTATTTATTTCCCAGCCTCAGATCTTATCAATCTTATCATGGGAATAATCTTCCTGTTAAAGATATAACAAGATAGACATTAGCAATCCACGTAAGTAGTAGATTAAAGGACAAATATACCCTATATTTGCTTATGGGATACAATAAATAATTCATCCCACAACTCCGAGTATTAACCTCTCTATAGTGACTACGAATGTCCCTATTACCATCTGTACAGGGAATGAATGGAATTCCTAATGGCTAATTATGATGTGGCAATCCCTCCCTCTTAACTATTTAGAACATAGGCTTTCCTTGAGCAGGATATTGAGAAGGCACAAAATTAATTTTACCCCAGATAAAACCTTATAGAGGATGTTAATGGACATAGTTATTTGGGAAACTTACGCAATGGAATCAAATGCTCATATATTCAGACTAATTGTAAAAAGATGTTGAGACTCTAGAAAGAGAGAACAACAAAAATGATCAGGGGACTGGAGGCTAAAACATAAGGAACGGTTGCTGGAATTGGGTATGTCTAGTTTAATGAAGAGAAGGACGAGGGGTGACATGATAGCAGTGTTCCAATATCTCAGGGGTTGCCACAAAGAAGAGGGGGTCACAACCTATTCTCCAAAGCACCTGAAGGCTGAACAAGAAGCAATGGATGGAAACTAATCAAGAAGACAAACAACCTAGAACTAAGGAGAAATTTCCTGACAGTGAGTACAATTAATCAGTGGAAACACTTGCCTCCAGAAACTGTGGGTGCTCCAATAGTGGAAGTTTTAAAGAAGAGATTGGACAATCACTTGTCTGAAATGGTGTAAGTTTCCTGCCTGAATAGCAGGTGGACTAGAAGATGTCTAAGGTCTTTTCCAACTCTGTTATTCTGTTATTGTCAGTCTTATCATGGGAATAATACACATCCACATTCAAATCCACAATTGCATCTTAGTGACATCGATTTGTATTCAAATATTTATAACGAGCACGACTGATTTATTGATTTGCCTTTTCTTCAGGTGCTCAAACTGGCATGCCTAATGCGTTCTCCTATTTATTTCCACAGAAACAACCCTGTGAGGTAGGCTGGCTTGAAGGAGAATAACTGGCCCAAAGTCATCCAGGGTGCTAGTGGCTGAAAGTAGATTAGCAACTGGGTCTCCCTTAATGCTAGTCCAATACTGGAGCCCCTGTACCTCGTCTCTTGGAGGCTTTGCTGAAAAGCATTTCAAAATGAGAACAATTCTATCTAACTATGTTTTGACTAGACAAGTGTATAAGATGAAATACATGTTTATATGTCATGTAATCATGCATGTGACCATATGACTTTTATCACAAGACTAATATGATCCCTGGCAGATTTAGATTATTCCAATATTTATTTAATATATAGTGAACCTATTGGCTCAAAATGGTGTATGCAGCACTGTTTTCTTTAATTTTTCTCAGAGTTCAAATCCTGAAGTGGAGGCAGTGAACTAGCCAAATTCTCCTTTCAGCATCCATGGTTATACAGGTAATCTTCAACTTATGACCATAATTGAGCCCAAAATTTCTATTGCTAAGCAAGATAATAGTTAAGTGAATTTTGACCCATGTTATGACCTTTCTTGCCACAGTTGTTAAGTGAATCACTGCAGTTGTTAAATTAGAAACACAGTTGTTAAGTGAATCTGGCTTCCGCATTGACTTTGCTTGTTGGAAGGAGGATCACAGGACCCTGGGACACTGCAATCGTCATAAATACATACCAGTTGCCAAGTGTCTGAATTTTGATTACATGATCATGGGGGAAAATGGTCATAGGACACTTTGTTCAGTGCCATTTTAACTTTGAATGGTCATTAAACAAATGAGTATAAGTCAAGGACTACCTGCAGGTAGATTTGAACCTGACTTTCCTTCGTTTTAGTCCAATACCTGAACCATTATACAATAGCAGATTCTTAAAGTGATAAGCAGGAAAGCAAGCTGATGGAAACCAAAGGACAAAAAAGAAATGAGTAAAATTTCTCTGCTTCTGATGCTCCTAAAATGCTTACCTCTTTTTGAAGTTTGAAGTTTGAAGTTTATTGTATTTATATCCCGCCCTTCTCCTAGTGGACTCAGGGCGGCTTACAGCCAGTTAAAACAAAACAATTTATACAAATATACAAAATTTAAAATAAATTAAAAGATATATTTAAATAGGCCTTTTCTGTTTTTAAAATTAATTAAAATCCAATTTAAAATATCCCTAGGCCAGNTATTGTATAGGTTTGAAAGCTGTTCATCCCATTATATTTGTCCTGAGTGCTCCTCAAGAATAAAGTTACTTTGTCCTGGTTGAATATTAAAATGAAGCATTCCCTAATATTATTTATTTCCCAGCCTCAGATCTTATCAATCTTATCATGGGAATAATCTTCCTGTTAAAGATATAACAAGATAGACATTAGCAATCCAAGTAAGTAGTAGATTAAAGGACAAATATACCCTATATTTGCTTATGGGATACAATAAATAATTCATCCCACAACTCCGAGTATTAACCTCTCTATAGTGACTGAGAATGTCCCTATCACCATCTGTACAGGGAATGAATGGAATTCCTAATGGCTAATTATGATGTGGCAATCCCTCCCTCTTAACTATTTAGAACATAGGCTTTCCTTGAGCAGGATATTGAGAAGGCACAAAATTAATTTTACCCCAGATAAAACCTTATAGAGGATGTTAATGGACATAGTTATTTGGGAAACTTATGCAATGGAATCAAATGCTCATATATTCAGACTAATTGTAAAAAGATGTTGAGACTCTAGAAAGAGTGCAGAGAAAACAACAAAAATGATCAGGGGACTGGAGGCTAAAACATATAAGGAACGGTTGTTGGAATTGGGTACGTCTGTTTACTGAAGAGAAGGATGAGGGGTGACATGATAGCAGTGTTCCAATTATCTCAGGGGTTGCCACAAAGAAGAAGGGGTCACAACCTATTCTCCAAAGCACCTGAAGGCTGAACAAGAAGCAATGGATGGAAACTAATCAAGAAGAGAAACAACCTAGAACTAAGGAGAAATTTCTTGACAGTGAGAACAATTAATCAGTGGAAAGACTTGCCTCCAGAAGCTGTGGGTGCTCCAATAGTGGACGTTTTAAAGAAGAGATTGGACAATCACTTGTCTGAAATGGTATAAGTTTCCTGCCTGAGTAGCAGGTGGACTAGAAGATGTCCAAGGTCCTTTCCAATTCTGTTATTCTGTTATTGTCAGTCTTATCATGGGAATAATACACATCCACATTCAAATCCACAATTGCATCTTAGTGACATCGATTTGTATTCAAATATTTATAACGAGCATGACTGATTTATTGATTTGCCTTTTCTTCAGGTGCTCAAACTGGCATGCCTAATGCTTTCCCCTATTTATTTCCACAGAAACAACCGTGTGAGGTAGGCTGGCTTGAAGGAGAATAACTGGCCCAAAGTCATCCAGGGTGCTAGTGGCTGAAAGTGGATTAGCAACTGGGTCTCCCTTAATGCTAGTCCAATACTGGAGCCCCTGTACCTCATCTCTTGGGGGCTTTGCTGAAAAGCATTTCAAAAAGAGAACAATTCTACCTAACTATGTTTTGACTAGACAAGTGTATAAGATGAAATACATGTTTATATGTCATGTAATCATGCATGTGACCATATGACTTTTATCACAAGACTAATATGATCCCTGGCAGATTTAGATTATTCCAATATTTATTTAATATATAGTGAACCTATTGGCTCAAAATGGTGTATGCAGCACTGTTTTCTTTAATTTTTCTCAGAGTTCAAATCCTGAAGTGGAGGCAGTGAACTAGCCAAATTCTCCTTTCAGCATCCATGGTTATACAGGTAATCTTCAACTTATGACCACAATTGAGCCCAAAATTTCTATTGCTAAGCAAGAGAATAGTTAAGTGAATTTTGACCCATGTTATGACCTTTCTTGCCACAGTTGTTAAGTGGATCACTGCAGTTGTTAATTAGAAACACAGTTGTTAAGTGAATCTGGCTTCTGCATTGACTTTGCTTGTTGGAAGGGGGATCACAGGACCCTGGGACACTGCAATCGTCATAAATACATACCAGTTGCCAAGTGTCTGAATTTTGATTACATGATCATGGGGGGAAATGGTCATAGGCCACTTTGTTCAGTGCCATTTTAACTTTGAATGGTCATTAAACAAATGAGTATAAGTCAAGGACTACCTGCAGGTAGATTTGAACCTGACTTTCCTTTGTTTTAGTCCAATACCTGAACCATTATACAATAGCAGATTCTTAAAGTGATAAGCAGGAAAGCAAGCTGATGGAAACCAAAGGACAAAAAAGAAATGAGTAAAATTTCTCTGCTTCTGATGCTCCTAAAATGTTTACCTCTCTTTGAGAAATATTTTTGGGTAGATAGATCTGTCAAGGCTGCTAAGATTTAAAACCTAGCTGCCATTCATTTGCTTCTTTCCTCTGTAGCAAGAACATTACCAGAGGGAAAATTCAAAACTCAACATTACTGTGTTTTCCCTCAATGTAAGCAGACAGAAAGCAGAAAGCAACCAAAGTCCTGCTGAACAAGAGCAACATATAAGCATCAGCAAATAAAAGCATGTTAAAATTAATTAAATAAATACTCCAAATCAGCAGCTAGTTCAGAATTCATTGTCTGACATCCTGACAGACTGAAGCACCTGTAACGTTCTTTATCATTATTTCTGTATCTATACAGATCTTGAAATATAGTTTCAACTTCAGCTCAGTAGATCTATGAGAATATCCCTCATCTTTGTTAAAGCTTTATTTTTCAGAAAGAACACCTATTCCCTGCTCTTATGGTATATTTCCTTAACTTGAATTGTACTTTTTACAGTTACTGTAAACTGCACAGATAGCTTTTACTGTTGGGCAGTTTAAAATCTTAAATAAATAAACAAACAAACAAACAAACAAACAAATCAGACAAGATTCCACTATGACTGAATCTTGATCCTTCTGGGAAGAGCCACGCTACCCAAAGTCAAACAGCTGTCCAATTTCTGAGATCATTAGCTGTCAATCAAAAAGAACATAACTTGACTGCTTAGGATTATGAATGGACTCTCTGGAGATTTAAGATTTGAACTGAGGTTTGGGAAAGCATATTTACCAGAAACAAGCACGGTTTTCTTAAAAAGAGCCTGTGCCAGATAAATCTCATTGCTTTTTTGGGGGGGGGGAGGGGGGAGGGAAGGACAAGGGAAATGTCAATGGAATGCTGAAGATGTAATGTACCTGGGCTTCAGTAAGGCATTTGATAAAGATGACCATATCCTCCTTCTTAATAAATGGAACCATGTGGTCCCATTACCACATCGTTTTGCAGTTGGTTGACAAGCTGTACACTACATGTGATCCTTAATGAATCTATGGATCTATGACTAGATGAAAAGAGCTATGCAGTGAGGAATCTCAAAGTTATGTACTGGGTCTATTGCACTTCAACGTTTTAATTTAATGACTTAGATGAAGGGATAAAATGAATCTCATCAAATCTGTAGATGACATAAAACTGCTATCATCTCAGAACCTGGGCACAAGATTTGAAAAGATCTTGAGATTTTGATAGAGTTTGATGGAAAAAGCCAATAGTCCTTTCCAACAAAATGCAATTCATTGGTGATAAACGTAGGTTACTGCACTTAGGTAGGAAATATCTGATGCATTGAGAGATGTCCAGTACTAGTGCAGTGGTACTTCTAAAGTTCTGGTAAATCACAGATTAAGAAGGAGCCAGCAGTGCTCCTTCTTAGTACTCCAAAAGTACTAATGCAATCTTGGGTGCATCAACAGACGTTTAATGTCAAAATCACAGGAAGTGGTAATTCTGCTGTATGTACACTAGTCATACCTCAACTGGAATACAATCTCCAGTTCTATTTGTCACAATACAGAAAAGAGCAGCCAAGGTAGTGATGGAGAGACTTGGAGGCTAAATCCTATGAAAATCAGCTAAAGGAACTAGGTATGTTTCGTCAGAAGAAGAGATGGGTAAATGGAGACGTGACAGTGTTTCAATATGCCATTCCCCACCATCCAGTCAGAGCTGAAGAAGCTTTTTGGATGAGAAGCGAAACATCCTCAAAGAAAAACAAGAAAGTCTGGTTGCCTCATGAAAAAGCATCTTTGAGCTAATATGAAGGGATGTTACAGGAAAAAACAGTATAGATTTATTATCTGAAATAGCTGGGGACAGGACAAGATGATGGATGAAATCTTTAGCAAGAAATTCAAATTTGAAATAAGAAGTAATTTCTGAACAGAAATAGACTGCTTCTTGGAGTTGTGGGTTTTCAAAACAAAAGCTGGACAGCCATTTTTCTAGGATGGTCTGAGGAATCCTGCCCTGCAGAAGGTTGAACTAGATTTCTAAAATCCTTTTCAATCTTATGATTCAGTGAGATTTTGGTACGTTGTTTGGCTTTTATCTCTCAGAAACCTAACACTAAATGGTAAAAAAACCCAACAAAATATTTTTCTACAGAATAGGAATGGATGGATGCAGTTAATTCCACTTTCTATATCATGCAATCTGTTTGAGATGGGAAAAATCAATACATGTAAAAGAAACAACAAAGTATGGACTGAATTTTGTTAAGGAAACAGTCAAGGAAGAATTTTAAATGTGAAATTTAATAGCTTTTGTGAATATTAGCTTAGGAAATATGAATCATTAAACACATGGTAAAGGAATGAATAAAGGAATGCCTATTTTGAAAACTGGCACAGTGGTGCCTTTAAGGAAATGAGATGAAATTCAGAGTCAGGAAATGAAATTTCTGCAGTTAAGGAAAGAGGAGCAAATACAAAACTTTATTTCATTCAATCTTTGATGGGTTTTTTTTATATTTTTCCAGAAGCAAAACATGTTATTTCACAAGCTGAGGTAGAAATATACTTGGCTGAAATGGTTAGAAGCTGAATGAGAAAAACTAATTTAACCATAAAATGGCAAGACAGGTTATTGTTGTTGTTTCTGTTTTCAATATTTCAGCTTGTGTTGTTTTGATTTATAGTTGCTCATCTACTAAAAAGAAAAAAAACTCTGGCACAGACAAGATTGCTTTCAATAAATTTCACTTTTGGAAGAGAACGAGTTGTCTTTGGCATTTTTACAGGTGCTTTAGCGTTGCACTGCAGTTTTACAGTTTTCATTTAGATACTCTTGAATGGCAAACTACAATTAATTAAAAATGCCAGGTACAACTTTTTTTGTAACAGAAATGGCAAGTGTGAGCTTGATGCCATCTTTTAGAGCTCTATAAAATTCATGGGCTAGATAACTCATAAGCCCTGTTTCATGGGTAGGTCTTATGCAGTCCAACAGTAAATTTAATCCAGAAAGAATCCCAACCTGATAAAGACTAAAGTTGGATTATTATTATATTTTTTTGCACTTTGTTTCAATTACTTTCAACTAGTTGAAGGGAAAAAAATCTTTAAAAAAAGATTTTGGCAAAACTCAAGAGATATTTATGATGTATCCAAATGCTGCCTTAGAATGTCCTCCTCTTTATTGTACAATCATGTCTCCAACCATCTACTGCAGACATGTCAAACACAAGGCCCGGGGGCCGGATGCGGCCCGCGAAGTGGTTTCATGTGGCCCACAAAGCCATCCTGGAAACAGTGAGGGAACGGCCCCCCTCTGCCTTGGCCCTGGCCCAGGCCAGCTAGGAGCCAATGTACAATTTTGTGGTGGCCATCTATGCTGAAACGCATTCAGTCTTAGCTCCATAAGCCCCCCCCCCGCATGACCTGAGAGGAACAGTGAGGCTCCTCCAGTGGACCATGCCTCGGGACTTGCCCTGGTCCCACCCCCTTCTGCCAGAGACCCTCAGATCTATCCCACTCCTGCCCAGGCCCCCACAGGCACCCTTGACGCAAACGATGTAGAGCTGGCCACACCCACTCCATCCACAACCACCCAGTAGGCCGCACCTACCCTGGCCACACCCACCCGGCTCCCTGAGGGCAACCGCAATGCTGATGCGGCCCTCAATGAAATTGAGTTTGACATCCCTGATCTACTGTATTTGTTGCCTGAATCAACTCTTTTCCCTTGATCAGGAAATAGCACTGTTATGGGGGAGATGTATGAAAGAAAGAAAGAAAGAAAGAAAGAAAGAAAGAAAGAAAGAAAGAAAGAAAGAAAGAAAGAAAGAAAGAAAGAAAGAAAGAAAGAAAGAAAGAAAGAAAGAGAGGAAGGAAGGAAGGAAGGAAGGAAGGAAGGAAGGAAGGAAGGAAGGAAGGAAGGAAGGAAGGAAGGAAGGAAAGAAAGAAAGAGGAAGGAAGGAAGGAAGGAAGGAAGGAAGGAAGGAAGGAAGGAAGGAAGGAAGGAAGGATAGCAGAAAGGCAGCTTGTGACAAAGAATGTTATTACAAGAATTTATATAATATTTTGTGAAAAAAATAGAAAACCAGAACTTTTTTAAAGGAAAAATAATTTGAAAATTGAAGATGAGATTTCAGTACACTATTACTGAAACCACCAATTGTCTCTTTGCTTCTAGGTCTATTCCAAAATTGCTAGTACTATTTATTTTTAAATTCTATTCCCAATTATATAATCTTTTTGGAAATAGGTTAAAATATTTTTTATTTGCCAAAGAAATTTAAGTGGTAATTAAATCTCTAGCTGCTCTATCTTTTTTATCACTTTATTTTTCTGTTTGATTAGAGATGTTGTTTTACATTGTATTTATACAGGGATAAATAATTTTAAACATATTTTATACAATGTCATAGTATCCATTCTGGACAAATCCTATTAGGAGAAACTACACTTTTCTCAGAAATATGACAAAAGAATTCTAATTTGGATATCCCAATTAATTAATTAAAGAGTAATTAATCTCTAATTAACTAATTGACTTTAAAAAGTCAATACTAAGTTAAACCTAAACACAAACAGTTATAAACAGAAATCAAGCTGTTCAAGATACACTTGTAACGCATCAAACCGAAGTTTTGGGTCTAAAGGAAATTATGAGCTAAAGGCTTTATAACACTCTTCTGTCTTTCTAGTGCAGATATTTGAAACCTTAATAATTTTTCTGTTAACTCTGGAAAAAATAATTGTAATGACATTCTCCCTTTTTAAGCAATTTCATTTTGGAAAATGTATTCAGGGTGGAGCAGTAAAGGAAACATAATGTTTCAGGTGTCCATGCTAACTAGATTTGAATTACAGGAAACAGAAATACTGTAGGCTATTTCCGTCTTTATTCCTCTCTTCCAAGTTAGTAATTCAGTAAAATGTGTAAATTTCCAAGTTTATATTCTGAATTACAGGATTTTATCAATAGTTACTCCAGCTGACCTGGAAGAATCAACCTTCCAGATTTTAGTATAAGTTTGTTCCAACTTATTATATGGACTTAATTCTCTAAAACAGACCAAAGATGGTTTTTATCACAATTCAAACTATTCAGCCGCAGTTTATTTGCTGGTTCTTCATCCCTCTAGTGCAATAACTTTAATTTGGGGCACTGCTCCAGGATAATACAACAGAAGCATGCTTCAATGTTCAGCCTGCATTTGTTTGTTTGTTTGTTTATTGTATAGGCTTCCCATGTCACTATTCAAAGTGACTTCCATGCATGTACTGAATATTTTCATTGGCAAAAAAAAAAAAAAGCTTTAACACACTCACCAACACCATTAATTTGCAGAAAAACCACAGCTAAAGAATGTCAAATAACAGTAGGGCTAGACAGTGCTTTTTTTGTAAGAAAATAGGTGCCGAAACTCACATCTTGTTAATCTTTTATTTAAAAAAATTATATATTCAGTTCTTAGCAGGACTGGTGGTTGAGAAGTAATTAGTAATTTTTTTCATTTTTAAATTCGGGGTCACATTTTTGCACTAAAAATTAAAAAAAACAATTTCAATTCACCAACAATTTTTTAAAATAAAGAAATTATTTACCTTTCGCATGTAGTCAGTCACTGTACACACACCCACACATGTCAGTTGTGTAACGAAACATAACGGTCGCCGCCTGCAGTAAGCACTCAGCGTGCAACCACACGACCAATCACAAGCTGAGCAGTGCCACAAGCCAAGCAGCGCCATCACAACCAGTGCAGACGAAGTACACATGCATCAAACTCGACATACAAACAGCCCGCATGCACCATTTTAATGATTTTGCCGCCGACCTGCTACACTCGACAGGGTGATTCAAGTCCACGTGGACCAAACATCATATTTTCAAAAGTTACTTTTAAAACTTGGAAAATCTATTGAAAAAAGGTACCGGAACTCTGTTCCAGTGCATTCTATGACAAAAAAAGCACTGGGGCTATATATGACTTTTAACAGAGACTATAGACACCCCCTCCAACAAAGAAAACAAGACATTAAAATAGTTTTAAATGTTCATAATGAAAACAAGCAGATTTAGGGAAGTTCCATATTTTATGGACAGAGCACATTTCAGATGTATGCTCCAAAATAAAGTGTATACCATTCCTATCAAAATGAAAGTTTCCTAGTATCAGTATGGCAGATCATCAGTTGATAATGCACTGGAGAGGATGCTTTATATATACAAACATGCTTGCTTTTATATATCCTTTCATATATGCCAATACTTATTTAAGCTAATTCCACTTATACCTGTCCAGGTTCCCTTCTTATTCTCCTATTTCAATCCTATCATTTACACCACTCTAGTTCTCTATCTGTGCAGTGATTGATCAAGACAAGTGTTTAAGCTGACATAAACTGTTTAAAGATATAGCAGATTCAGATAAGTGATAGATTTGGGCCATCTCTTCATGAATGAAACATAAGCACAAACACTTTGCAATAATACATTAACTGAACTGTTTCTTAACATCAGTAAATATCTAAACATAAGAAGCATTGAATATTGAGCATTTCTTTGATACTAGGCTAAACGTATTATAGAAAGCAGAGGAGCCAATAATAATGAGGAACAAAATTATCACTGAAAAGTGTGGGGATATTTGCAAAGCATAAAAGTAATCTCTTCTAGGAAAATGTGTCATGAGGTGTATATAAATAACATTCTTAGANACTGACAAACTCAACTGATTAAGCACCATCGAGACGATCCAATCTCTTAATGCAAAACTTTATTGAGTACATCATTACAGCACAGATGAAATCAAAACCAGCTCTGGTTATTTCCCGCGCAAACAACTATAATTAAAGTATAGAATTCTCCCTCCCTCTAATAGTGCAGGTCACATGGTCCAATCGAGTGTCAAAACATTGTTATGAAAAAGTGTCTCTGTGGGTTTACACCTGCTGAAACGTCTTTAGTTCATGTGCGTTGACTTGTTGTCAGGAGCCTCCATTCCATTTCCCCCTCTCCTCCCCTCTAGTGCGTTGGCAAGCTGAGAAGCAATAATAGTGGCAACATCATATGCGTGCTTAGAGCTTGACACAAAGACTACTATACAAAGCGAGTCACATCTGACTAAACAATTTTAGAATTTCACATATTTCTTAGGACCTGAATCCATCCACCTCTGCACATCTTTTTGGTATAATATCACTTGGACAGAATTCCAGAAGTTATGCCCTATGTGCTTTCCCAACTTTGTTTAAAATCTAATTCACTTACTAATTAGCATGCGTCTGATAGTGGGAAGTTAAAGGCAGAAATTCCCTTCAACTGAGCATATGTGCTAGTGACTACATAAAGACATCCATGTCCAGGCAATAATATGATTGAAGCTTGACTTCACCTAGGATGTTTACACTATATAGCAGTGGTGGCGAACCTGTGGCACGTGTGCCAGAGGCAGCACTCAGAGCCCTCTCTGTGGGCACGCGTGCCGTCGCCCCAGCCCCACCTCCCCCTGCAGCCCCCTCCTCACCAGCAGCCCCCTTGGAGAAGAGTCGCCCCCGGCGCGGCCCGCACAGAGCATGCAGCCAAGGACATGGCAGCCGGGCAGTGGGGACAAGACTCCGTCCTCACACCCCATTGCGCGCAGTTGATACTGCGGGGTGTGGGCGGAGGGCATGGCTGCCATGGTACTGCTGGGCCGCCTAGCTGATCTGCAGCAGACCATGGAGCCAGTGAGAGGCCCTGTGGGTGGGCGGGGCTGGGGGTGGAGTGGGGGGGCTGGGGGCAGAGGGGGGCGGGTTTTGGGCACTCGGTCTCTAAAAGGTTCATCAGCACTGCTATATAGTCTATATATACAGTAAGTAGGACTCCAAACTTATATTTTGTCACATCCTGAAAAAAATGATTCTAATTAAAAAAACATAGACCATTTATTTCAGCATCCTTATCTGATTAATATTGATGAACAGAGTCTATTTCCATAAGGATATTATTTGTTTTCATCATACACTAAAAGTCCTATAATCTCAGGAAGTTCCTTTCTAAACCACCAGTGCATTCCGTTTTAAAGCCAAAGACATGTACACATATAAAAATACACACTGTCACAGAAGTTACGGGAAAATTGTATAGAAACTGACATCTGATAAAGGAGAATATTTGTAGCTCAGGGTTGAAATGAGGGGTCCTTGGTGCTCTCTGAGCTTGATTGTTTTCTTGCAGACGTTTCATTTACCATACTAGGTAACATCATCAGTGCACTCTTGATGTTACCTACTTTGGGTAATGAAAGGACTGCAGGAAGACAAGCTCAGTCCATCAAGGACCTCTCAAAGTGACACCTTCTTTAAAAAGAGTTAATTTGAAAGGATCTTATGGAATGATACAATCCAATAATATGGAAATGTTCCTGAATAAAAATGACAACTTTCCCCCCCCCTATCTTTTTATTTTCAAAGTATTGACACCTTTTGATCATTGATCTCCAAATATAAAACAACCAAGAATGGGGTAAGAAAAAGAGGAAGAGCATGAGATGTTTTGAAACGAGTAATTACTCAGGAAACAAGAAGAATTTGTAGCAGGGTGGAGAAAAGAATTAGGGAGTATAAAATAAATTTCTCCTGCCACTGCATTTAGTGCTCGGCATGCTTACTTGATGGAAACTGAACAAGTCCCATTAGTTCAGGTAAGCGCTGGAAGTAGCAAGGGATGGCAAGCTTGATGAATGGCCCTGAGACAGAAAGCAGAGGCAATCCCAACTAATAGCTCTGAATAAACGCGGGAGGGAATTTTGTCATGCCGAGAGTCCTGCAAGGCATTACATTTTGTAAAAAGAAGATGTGGAACACAAATCCCATCACCTAGGTCTCACCACTTGTCTTAGGAGACGTACAAAGTATACATCCCAAGGCGGATTATGTGCCTTTCAGGCAGAGGTCTGAGGCACGTCTTTCATTCAAGAGTGTCCTACAGGTGAATTGGTCAGCCTGTTTCAGATGCACCCTCCGCTCTTCCTCTTTCTCCCATTCTGGATGTGCATCAGGAAGGAAAACCACCCACCCACCCACCCATCCAACCCCACCTGAATCGCTAAAATGGGTTTACCTGGTAAAGGTCCCTTA
>NW_015387579.1:157445-163270 GCF_001527695.2 Protobothrops mucrosquamatus
GAAAATTTTTAAGGGGAGTTCGTAATTCAAATTCAATTTTTTTAAAAAAGCAATATGACAAATGTAAGCTGTTCAAGACTTAGTCATGTGTTTTGTGCCCATGGCCATTTTCAACAGTGAGCAGGTATATGAGACTAGATCTAAACACTAGATCTTAATATTTAATTAAGTAAAATGAATAATGAAAGCAAGCACTGGCCAATCATACTCTTCGTTAAGTTCAAAAGACAGCAATTCCCACACTTTTGTTTTCTTTTTTCCCCTTCAAAATGAATACATATTCTTGAGTTTTTACATGTAGCTTTCTCTCTCTTTTTGTAAGTGCTCACAGACATATTCATGCAGCTTTCTCATCAAGTAGGGCACTTCAAAGAAGAAAAAAGAATTATTAAAAAGATAATCCTATCAATTCCAATTTTTTTTCTGAAGTTTCATTTCATCATGTGAAGTGTTAATACCACTTTATAATGCCTTGGTGAGGCCACACTTGGAATACTGCATCCAGTTTTGGTCACCACGATGTAAAAAAGATGCTGAGATTCTAGAAAGAGTACAGAGAAGAGCAACAAAGATTATTAGGGGACTGGAGGCTGAAACATATAAGGAACGGTTGCTAGAATTGGGTATGTCTAGTTTAATGAAGAGAAGGATGAGGGGGGACATGATAGCAGTGTTCCAATATCTCAGGGACTGCCACAAAGAAGAGGGAGTCAAGCTATTCTCCAAAGCACCTGAAGGCAAGACAAGAAGCAACAGATGGAAACTAATCAAGGACAGAAGCAACCTAGAACTAAGGAGAAATTTCCTGACAGTTAAAACAATTAATTACTGGAAGTTTTTAAGTTTTTAAGAAGAGATTGGACAACCATTTGTCTGAAATGATATAGGGTTTCCTGCCTGAGCAGGTTATTGGACTAGAAGACCTCCAAGGTCCCTTCCAACTCTATTATGATTATGATTATTATTTCATATAGAGTTAATACGTAAGTCTTAAATATCAAGAATTCTGGTTTCTTTTAATTTACTTCCTAACCTTAGAACTTTCCAATAATTAGAAACTATCCCAAAGTAGTTTTTCACAAGTATGGAAATTGTTCTGCTGAATTTTGCAGCAAATTAATGGGAATTGGGTCTTCTAGGGCCAAGGTAGATATTATAATAATAACAATCTCACAGCGGTTCAGGTAAAGAATAACTCTCTATACATCTACTCAGAAAACTCTCATTTCACCAAAACTTACTCCAAGATAAGTAAACATTTTAGCAAACTAAAAGCTCTTTTTAATTCATTTGGTTAGCTTTATGTAACAGCTGGAAAGTAAGATGTCTCTGCACAAATACATACAGGCACAAGAAAGAACAACTTCTGATTCTGGACAGACTTGAACACTGGGCGCTATCTAACAAAATGAAATTCAATGGTGAAAAAAAGCAAGGTTCTACATTTAGGCAAGAAAAACCAAATGCACAGATATAGTATAGGGGGTACCTTGCTCAATAGTAGTAACTGTGAGAGGGACCTCGGAGTCCTAATGGACAATCACCTAAATATGAGCCAGCAGTGTGCTGCAGCTGCCAAAAAGGCCAACACAGTGGTAGGCTGCATTAACAGAGGGATAGAATCAAGATCACGTGAAGTGTTAATACCACTTTACAATGCCTTGGTAAGGCCACACTTGGAATACTGCATCCAGTTTTGGTCACCATGATGTAAAACAGATGTTGAGACTCTAGAAAGAGTACAGAGAAGAGCAACAAAGATGATTAGGGGACTGGAGGCTAAAGCATATAAGGAACGGCTGCTGGAATTGGGTATGTCTAGTTTAATGAAGAGAAGGACGAGGGGGGACATGATAGCAGTGTTCCAATATCTCAGGGGCTGCCACAAAGAAGAGGGTGTCAAGCTATTTTCCAAGNCATCACTGCTATGTGATAGAAATCAATACAAAGTCCAGAATAGTTAAAGTACAAAGCAGTTCAAGATAAGAAAAACAAAACATAAATATGGTCAAGCAATGTATGAGTCTATGTTTGGGTCTATCTTGTGGCAATACTTGCAACGAAGTATTCACATACCACTGTGACTGTATCTGTATAGTCTTATCCTTTGCCCTATTGGGAAAAGCAGACAAAATGGCCACTTATGCATTTTCTAGAGTCCTCACAGAAAAAAAATATCACTCATACTTAACAGGTAAATTCACTCATATTGGACATCTTAAAAGAAGGTAGAACTAAACCACTTCTGAATGGTCCAGATGAGTCACCATAAATCAATCACCCTTCAAAAATAACTTGAGATTCTGGTTAGCAATTAATCTACTTGTAGATATTTTGGGCACACTTTAGAACAAGATTCTTTGCTTTGATGGAGGTCGCTGTCCTTTTTTTATAGAAAAATCTTAAAAGGAACACTGATTCATATTATGAGATGGGCATCTTAAATGAAGCAGCAGAGAAAGAACTAGGATACCGAAAAGACAGAAAAAGGCTTACTGTAATTATGTCAGTCTTCTGTGGGGTAGGTGGGAAAAGATCAGCGGGAGGTATACATCGTTTTGAAAAGACCAGGAAAAAAATGGCTGCTTCATACTTTTTGAACTTCAGCCAGAAGATGAGCACTCTGTACGACACTAGTTCAACAAGCTGAATTTTTAAAAAATAACTAGCTTCATTTTATTAAATAAGCCATAACAAACAAAATGATATAAATATAGAAGACAATGTAGGGAAGAAAATTGGAATTGGAGAAAAAAGGAAATATGTTTTAACTAAAGTTTGCTAATGATTTTATCCAACCAATCTGAGCGCCTCATTATGTTCTTGAATTCTTTAGTCCACGGTCCCAACACACTGGGTAAGCACCAGGTGAGAGAAGGCTGTTTATACAATTTTTATCACTAGGCGGCATTTGGTTGACTTTCTTGTCATTAGACTGCTTTATAAATTGTACATATTCAGTATTCATTTGAGCAATATGATGCACTATAACTTGTTTGCCAATTAAGCCAGCAGAGAAGAAAACATATCTGAAATGTGGAAAATCTGACTGTGTACATCCATCAAAAGCGACTTAGAAGATATATTTCAAATCTTCCATGAGTACAGTTCTCTCTGATGCTAATTAAAGCAACTATGTCCTTTTTCAAGCTTCCATCTGTGTATATGAGATCTAAAGGACCTGGTCCAAAATTTTATAAAAGCGTGCACAAACTGGGCATATTCAGTATTTTCTGATCATTGTCAATTACCACTTACAACAATATTCTCAGGGTCCCTGGTTAACTCACTGCTTCCTTTTAAGTTGTCTAATGGGGAAAGCCACCCCATTCTTTCTTTCTCACCCTTTGCTCATGTTCCATGTTTTGCTGAAAATATTAAAATTGCAATGTTTATAAACAAAGAGACTTTTTTGTCATGAGAAGTTAAAGAGAACAGAAAGCTCTATTTAATTTATAAGCTAGTTTTCAATGAGCAGGGGATAAACCAGGAATTCAGCATGCCTTTGATCTATTTTGCATGAACTGTGAAGAAAATAGATATATTTTAGTTATTTTATTTTATTTGTATATCCATCTATCTCACATTTGTGACTCTGGGTGGCTCTTGCAATTAGACAACCAAGCAATAAAACCCATAAGCAAAATCTGTTTTATAAAGAAGGTTGCACACATTCTGGAGAGAGAGAAGTTCCCTGAGGATGGGCTCCAGCACAAGCCCGGAAGCTTGGAAGAATAAACTGATGGTCCTGGTGACTGACTCAGATTGAGTCCTGCAAAATGGTTGTAAATCTGAGTCTGGTTACATAATGACTCAACTTACAACTGCAATCACCTAAAACAAAAATACTGGGCTCAATTATAGTTGTAAGTCAAGGACTACCTATATACTAAAGTAGCTCTCAAGAATCTGTTTCACTCAAAGTTGCTACAAATCAGATCCCTAGGGCAGTGATGGCGAACCTTTTAGAGACCGTGTGCCCAAAAACTGGCCCCGCCCCCGCTCCACCCCATGCCCCGCCCCACCCCGTCTCCCACCCCGCCTGCCCGCAGAGCCACTCACCGTCTCCAGGGCCCGCCGATCGCCCAGGTAGCCCAGCAGCGCCATGGCCACGCCCTCTGCCCGCACCCTGCAGCATCAACTGTGTGGGATGGGGCATGAGGACAGAGTCTTGTCTACGCTGCCTGGCTGCCATGTCCTTGGCTGCTCTGCTTTGTGTGGGCCGCGCTCGGGGGCGACTCTCCTCCAGGGGGGCTGCTGGTGAGGGGGTTGTGGGGGGAGGCAAGGCTGGGGCAATGGCACATGTGCCCACAGAGAGGGCTTCGAGTGCCGCCTCTGGCATGCGTGCCATAGGTTTGCCACCACTGCCCTAGGGTTTCCCATCCTGTAGTCCTCAATTTCCATAAAAAATCTTTGCTTTCCCATCGTTGGTGGGGGAGTCCTGTTTTGAACATTGAATAAATTATTGGATATTTCTTCTCAGTGTTCTGTATTTTCCATGTCAGAACAATTTCACCAATCTGATTACATGGGATTAAAATATAAAATGTCACATAATGAAACTATATAAGATGAACATTTAATGAAACCAACAGTTCCAATAAGCCCCACAAAAATGTGATATAAAGTATTTCTACTTTAACCCTGTAGTCTTACTTTTTAGTTCCCTTTAGTTCTTAAATGTAAAATCCCTGAGAAAGGAGAAGGGCCCACAAAAGGCGAAACTTTATTCCCACGTATCATGTGTGAGGCCGCCTTTCTAAGCTGGATCATCTGAAGCAATGTGATCCTTTGGTTTCTGTGTCATAACAACTACAGCTAGGCAAGAGCAGTCTGTTGAGGGGGTGTTTAGGAACAGTGCTATAATAGTTCAGGTTGCAAAGAAAGCTTAATCCTCCTTATCTGAAAGGTCTACTGTAGATGCTTGTGTTTGTAAAAAACTCCCATTGATTAATTAATTACCCATGCCTTTAAAATCTGGAACACACTTTCCCCGATGCAGTCTGGGGATCTGAAAGTTCTGTGAGATAAACATTGTTTTCAGAAACTAAGATTTTTGTTTGCAGCTAGAATGTAATATTTGCCAATGTAAATAAAATCACCTCCATGTAAGAAGGTCAAGATAACTGTCTTCTCTGAAGGGCCATCTACAATTACTTCTAAACCTGAACAAAATTAAATACCTTGTTAAAATATTGTGATATCCAATCTAGTTATCTTTAAACTCTGAACATAACTTCTGGAATTCCAAGTCATTTTGGCTCTTCAGTTCAACATACAACATGTTTTGTTGACCACAGCATGATGAGTATCCAGGTGTGCCTTTGCTTAAGTTCCCACTAGGGAAAAGTGAATGTCATTGGTCTTTCTGCAGTGAGCACAGCAAGCATCCAACAATTTTATTGTTTACTTAAGCACAAGAGAATATAATTGAAGTATCAGTGGCAATGAAAGTAAAGCTGAATAATTATTTAAAAGATCTAAAATGAGCAAGTTGTACAGCTGTATTCTGAAAAAAGCTGGATATATAACGAGGAGTCTTCTCTGAGTTTGGTTGTTTTCTTGCAGACATTTCATTAACCAAACTAGGTAACATCATTAGTGCTAGTCACCCCGAGCTACAAATATTCTCCTTTATTGGTACCGGTCATATACAGTAATTAGTCCTAGAACAATACTTGATTGTTTCCCAGTGCAATGAATGATTCTAATATAACTCTGGAACAGTAATACACCAACTCAAACTTTCAAGATTCGTTAATCAAGGAATCTGCCAGATTTTTCAAGCCATTTGCCATTGCTGTCCTCTACAGAAGGAATATCTT
>NW_015387579.1:164483-165703 GCF_001527695.2 Protobothrops mucrosquamatus
ATTCTCCTTTATTGGTACCGGTCATATACAGTAATTAGTCCTAGAACAATACTTGATTGTTTCCCAGTGCAATGAATGATTCTAATATAACTCTGGAACAGTAATACACCAACTCAAACTTTCAAGATTCGTTAATCAAGGAATCTGCCAGATTTTTCAAGCCATTTGCCATTGCTGTCCTCTACAGAAGGAATATCTTAATGGAATTACCATTGTTTTGGAATCATAGCATTGAAACATATACTAAAAAGTCCTTCAGCTTCTCTCTGTCTTTAATCTATTCAAGTTAATATTATTTGAATGGCCATTTGTTAAGAGACCAGTAATCTGAAATACAGATTTACTGGACAACTAGGAAAAGGCAAAATAAACAAAAAAGTATTGATCAAATTGAATTAATCAGACAATAAAATAAAAAAAACCCTATTCCAACAGCCAATAGCAAATGTGGGGTTCAATTAACTAATCAAAGCTAGTCTAAAAGTGAACTTCTAGTGATTACAATCCAACAACTTCCCAATATTTCTTGAAATTTTCATTGATATATCTGCTAGCAAAAAGTTTGAATTTTACTTGTCTCACCTATTTAGACAAGCAGAGGCATTGATAAGTCAAAGCACCAAGCATGGTAGAATGGGTATATAAGATTGATTTAATCATCCATTCTGAGCAGGAATAGAGGTAATCTTTAAAATAATAATACTGCATATTCCTTTAATATATTAGAAGGATTTTGAATCTGGCCAGAGATAGGTGTCTTATCCCTGAGTATTTGTGTAACAATTAGTAAGAATGAAGTGTTTTCTGAGCAAGCCACCTTTTGTAAAAACAAAGAGAAATGCATATATGATTCTGAAAGTCTCTGTCAAGGAGCAGTTTTATTTTTAACTGGTTCTCTCAAAGCTGAATGAAATTAAATTATGGACAAAAAGCCACAACATTTAAGGTCAATGAAACTTAACTTCTAAAATGATGTGTAATTGTCTTCAGGGTTGACACAAAAACCTAACCTAGCAAAAAGTTTAGTTAACAAAGACTCAAGTAAGCTTAGACAAAATCTAGTCCAGGTAACACGTTCAACAGAACATTAGTGACACACTAAAGAAGATGAAGAATAGCTTGTACAAACTCTGAGTAGATTATTGCTAGAAAGTTTACACTATGTGAAAGCAAATCTGTGAACCATAGCTCAATATTTTAACCTTAAACACATTTAGGGC
>NW_015387579.1:165804-182050 GCF_001527695.2 Protobothrops mucrosquamatus
TTTAGTTAACAAAGACTCAAGTAAGCTTAGACAAAATCTAGTCCAGGTAACACGTTCAACAGAACATTAGTGACACACTAAAGAAGATGAAGAATAGCTTGTACAAACTCTGAGTAGATTATTGCTAGAAAGTTTACACTATGTGAAAGCAAATCTGTGAACCATAGCTCAATATTTTAACCTTAAACACATTTAGGGCCACAAGGACACTGTAAGAATTGTCAATGCTGCTGAATTGAAAAATTAGGTTAGCAGATTTTTAAGCCCAGACAGCAAACAGCTTTTATTTCTTTCATTTATTTGATAAATACTGTCTTTGAAATCTTGAGTTTGGTCTGTATAGATGCTGTTTCTCATCCAAATGTGGTTGCAATCAGAGCCTTGCTGTGAACAATGGTACTTTTGTTTTTAGGATAGCTGATGACAAGCTCCTCTTTATTATAATAAATAGCAAAGGCTTGCAAGCATCACCCTAATTGTACTGGCATAGTAGAAAAGGATAACTGCCTTATCAGCACAAAGCAGTAAGGAGACCCGTTTATTCCCTGTGCTGATGGTGAAACTCATTTCCAGATAAAGCCTGAATTATAGATTTCAAATAGAAGGTGAAAAGAAAAAGTGCTAAATACATGATGGTTTGATCTGTTTTTGAATGGCAATTGGGGGTCATAAAACTTCTGACATTGGTACTTTTTTTTTTAATCCTCTTTTGCCCACAACAAATCTGTGAGTTGAACTGGGTTGAGAGATGCCCAAAGTCACCCAGCTGCTTTTTAAATATAATTTTTCATTGCTTTTGACATAGAAACAGAAAAAGAAAACAAAAGCAAAAGGAATAAATATTATATAAACCCCCCACCGCATAATAAGTACTTAAAAGTAAATAAATGAAATGTAAATGCAAAAATATAACAGAAAAATCGATATAAAGTATAATAAAGTTGTTAGAACAACAGTTATATTTATTTATATATAATTATTTAATACAAATATTTTATATACTGTATGCGTATGTGTATACTCTGTATGATAGTCATAAAGGACTAACTATATACATACATATATGCACACATATACATATACTTAAAAGAAACAATCGAACACCAGGATAAAATACAAACAAAACTGTTCAATACACTTAGCTTTTGTAGGCTAACTGCCGACGTTGTCAGAGTAAAATGCCGGCGTTTTGGGAGCTTGCTTATAAGGCAGGCCGTTTTTGCGCTCTGCTCATGCTCATACACACACACACACACACACACACACACACACACACACACACACACACACACACACATATATATCCCTTTTGTCTAACATACTTTTTTAACCTACCGTACTTTATATAAATGTGTCCCATATTTCCTTATATTTAATCATAGAAAATCTATGTCTATAGGCAATCTGCACATAGATAGCAAATATAATGTTGCTCAATCCATTGAATAAATGGGGACATATGTTTATCTTTACAAGATCATTCTTTTAGCTGATTTTGAAGATAAGGGCATGGAGAATCCATTTAAATTGTCCACTTGTCAAATGCCATGTATTAGGGATGTAATTCAAAAGAATATTTTCCTCTGAAAATTTTAATTTTTGCCACACTGCCAATATATATATTCTACTAATTTCTCCCAAACTTATAAGTATAGAACACTGTAAAAATGTGTTTTACAGAACCATTGTTCTTATTACATCTCCAACAAAATGCTGTTGTACAATACACTTTCTAGATAAGTGTATTGTAGTTCAATAAATTCTAAATATTATTTTTGTTGCATAAATTGTAGTTTAAGGTCCATTGACACTTTCGCTATAGAAATTAAAACACTCTCCCCATTGTGTAGACAATATAGGAACCTCTAATCCTTTACTCCACTCATCTCTTAACTTCTGCGTATCAAATAGATTTAATGATAACAAATACCTATAGAAACGAATAGTAGTTTTTTTTTTTTATTTTAAAACATTTAATTAGTTGGTCTAGTATTTCATGTATCTCAGAAGCTGAAAATCCTGCAGGTCCAAACAATATTAACAGATGTTGTTTTTGTAAATATTGTCACTGAATTACATCTGATATGATATTTGTCTCTTAGCATAGTGTATGTTAAAAAATGTATCCTCATCATCTATCAATTGGTCACTTCACAGTCAATATGCTCACTTTCCTCCAGTTTTCATGCCTAAAACTAGAGAAGAACTCACAGTTTCCTGGTTTTCAGCTCAGTGCCTTAACCGCTAGACCAAACATATTTTCACATAATATCATAATTAAAGCAAAATGTGATCTACAGTGAAGGCTGCCCATTTTATCCAAAGACTCTCTCTAGGAATGGAATGAAAAGCAGTAACAACATTCATCATTTATTACACTGGCATGAGAATAAAATATAATTTAGCTATGCATCTATGAAATGTAAACCAGATATCCAAAAACAGCCAAACCTTGCTTTTTCCTGGCATTCTCTTGATATATGAAAATATTTTTTGAAGGATAATAAATATGACTTCCAAAAAGATATTAATAATTGTGATACAGTGCAATGAAGCACGCTAGAGATCATTTGGATAAACAGCATGAGTCTAGGTATGTATATCTATCTTTATCTTTAATGGAGCTTCAAGGAAATTGGTGTAAGATTGCAGCAATGATATGATTAAAGTATCTGCAGCTATCTTTTCTCTACTTCTAATAGACCAATTTTTACGGGAAGAAAGTTTTTCTTGGGATTGAGATAGCAGTTGGTGGTTGTTTATAGGATTTTATTGGGTTGAACTTTTATTTTTTTTATTCTGTGTGTGTGTGTTTCACTGTTATTGTAAACAACCAGGAGTCAGTTTATGATTACAGCAAGCTAAACAAACAAATACACTCAAACCATCTGTTGGGTTGGGGGATTGCTCACTCTTCAAGTTCAATGGTCAGTATGTCAAGCTAAGCCCAATAAGGTTTTATCATTTCTTTCTTTCCAACTATCTCCATCCAATTTCTGAGAAAGGGATCTCTTATGATCCTGCTGATAATCACTGTGAAATAATTTAACAGGAATAACCATGGGTGTCCTTTGTACCAGTGGGGCACAACTGAGAATGTGAGGTGCCCTGGGTATTTTGAAAATGTATAAAATATCAAAAAAAGTCTAAAGGAGGCAGAACATTATATCTGCATGGAGTTTATTAATGGCTGAAATAAAATATTGAAACTCAAGTGGGTTTGGGTTTTATTAGTTTAATCTTTTATAAGGCATACATATATACATGTTTGTATATATGTAAGGTAAGCAATAATGTGCAAAGCTCAGAAAGTGAATAAAAATAACAAGCCAAAGAAATTAAAGGCATGGAATAAGAAAAGGAAACCTAGCTAAATCTGATACCAATACCATTCATGCTTCACAATATTTTGCAAGCTATCATTGCTTCCACCACGTCAAAGACTGACTTTTGCTCTTTAAACTGCTCACAGCTCTCTCCGGGAGAATATTATTAACCCCACCCAACCCCACCTGTCTTGGTTTTCCTGTTCCTCTTGACCCCTTCACTCTTACTTCCTACATTTGTCTTGATTTCATTCATGTTTTCTACATGGCAAAGCTCATCATGGATCTTTTATACTGGTCACTGTTATTTATTTAATACCGATTCATTGTTAACTCTATTTCTTCTTGTCTTATCATTCAATTCCACACTAGAAATTAGCATTCTTACATGGTAAATAAGAGAAAAATCTGCCGGCTGTAGTCTTTTGCTGATTCTCATTTGTTTAGTCATTGGATAAATTTATATAGCCACTTGTCTCACATACGTGACTCTGAGCAGCATACAAAATTAAAAACCCCAAAATATACAACAAAATAACCAAAAACACAACAACAAAAATCATTAAAACACTAAAAGCAATAAGAACCATTAAAAATATAATATCGGGGAGAATATACTCTCCCTTGCAAGACAACCATTTTCTTAGCATTACAGTCACTTTAGAATAGAATAGAATAGAATAGAATAGAATAGAATAGAATAGAATAGAATAGAATAGAATAGAATAGAATAGAATAGAATAGAAGGGACCTTGGAGGTCTTCTAGTCCAATCCCCTGCTTAGGCAGGAGGCTCATGCTATGTTTCCAGATCTCCAGGCCAGATGACAAAGCTGGCCCTGCCAGAAGACCAATAGTGACAGAACCAATCTGACCTCAGGGGAGGTGATATTCCAGAGGATGGGTGTCATGGCAGAAAAGACTCTTTGGTCCTGTCAGATGGCATTAATTTCTGGATGGGGTCTGCCACATGTCCTTCTTGCTGGACTTGATAGGGCTTGGATCAGATTGGAGAGAGCTGGTCGCTCAAATAAGGTTCTGAGAAACCTTCCAAGCCAGACTAGCAAGATCTTGCCAAAGAGATAGTGCAAGCAGGCTTTTTCTTCCTTATGAAATGTTGTAATTTCACCACTTGCTCACTATAGCCAGCGCCATCTGCTCAGAATTGGCTACTTTTCTTGCTCTTACAGATCTGGCAAGCTGCCTCTTGGCATTTCTGCATGCTAATAGACCTTCCATAATGTATCCAGTTAACCTTTGCCCATTTTGCACAGCAGGAGTTTTAGGTATCATAACATTTTATTTGTTTCTGGGAAGGTCATAACATATCTCCAAAACTGCATGATCTGGCTAGGTAAATTAACACTGTATTCCTTCAGTGATCATGGAAGACCATCACAGAAGATTTTGTTCCACTCCGATATCCCCCCTGATATACTCTCTGGTACCTGCATCCTTGTAAGTTCTGAAAAAAACATCCTAAAATGCTTAACCAAAGGCAAATGATAACTCCCAGCTCTATTAATTATATCAGTACTTTGAATTGCTGATACTTGTCTGAGGGATATGCACTTTTCTCTGGCCCACAGAGGTTAAAAACAACCCTTAAATCTATCCTGATCATTCTGCTGAACCCTACTAAGATTTATTTAAGTAAATCAATTTTTTTAATTCATTTGCATTTTGGACCATATCTTGTGAACCATGCAAAAAAGGTTCTCCACAGTGATGTCATCTACGGCCCTTTCTGCCCATTAACAAAATCAAGGAGAAACTTCCTAACAGTGAGGACAATTAACCAATGGAACAGCTTGCCTTCAGACATTGTGGGTGCTTCATCATTGGAGGTTTTTAAGTAGAGACTGGACAGCCGCTTGTAAAATGGTATAGGATCTCCTGCTTGAGCAGGGGGCTGGACTAGAAGACCTCCAAGGTCCCTTCCAACTCTATTCTGATTCTGATTCTGTTTTGAGTACTGTATTATCATCTCTTCAAGAATCTCCATCAGATATGTTCAGCTTTTTGGCTTATTAGAGTGGGAGGTATATGGATAGATAAAAAGATGAAAGATAGAAGTGTACTGTTTCTAATAGCTATTGTTAACTTTTTCTCCCCACTTCCTTCATGACTTCCTTCTCATGAAGGACTTTAAATTGTACAGGTCTTTAAATTGTACAGCTAGTCCTCACTTAACAGTGGTCATTGGGACTGGCCACTTACTTGCTAAGCAATGCAGTCATAAAAGCACCGCGTCATGCAGTATGACCATGCTGACTTATGACAGCAATTGCCACAGTCCCAATGGCCATCATTAGGCAAATCCTGCACAGTCACAATGTCCCACAGCCATAAGAGTGCCATTAGCGGCTTCCTGCCAGCTACCTCACTGACTTTGTTTGTCAGAAGCCAACAGTGAAAGTCGCAAATGGTGATCATTTGACCACAGGATATTGCAACATTGTAATTGTGAATCAGCCAAGCATTCAAATCGTAATCATACGACTGTGAGAGTGCCACGATGGCCACAACTGCAAGGACTCGTCATAAGTCTCCCTCATTCAGAGCCATTATAACTTCCAAGGGTCATTGAATGAATGAATGATGGATTGATTAATGAGGATTACCTACAAACCTAATGCCATGAATCATCAGATCTTTGTATATGTACAAATAAAAGACATATAAGCCTAGTTCATTAACTGTATCATTGCACACAAGTTAAATGGTCATGCAGTACATATCCAGTTTCAAAGAGATAGACATAAATATACGTATTTGTAAGCCAGATTACAATATTTCATGAACTGAAATCCTCAAAACCTACGCCACAATAAATGTGTTAATGTTGAAATTTGCTCAAAATTTAGTTGTCTCTAATTTAAAACCAGAATTTGGGATGCTCATGGGAAAGTTACATGTAGTTTATTTATTAATCAATAGAATAAAGTTGCGCGTCTCAGAAAGTGACTCTGGGAGGAGTAGAATAATCCATTAAAATAGTAAAATATAAAACCGTCATTATCTAAAACCATTATATAATTGTTATTAAAAGCATTAAAACTACTGTATAAAAGTAAAACTAAAACAAAAAGAGTAAATAATAGGCAGATGAATACTAATAATAACAGACCCACCTCACCCATTCTTCATTCCTGGGATCCTGAGGCCTGCCGGCATTACCAGGTCATAAGAGACCCTAGAAAGCCCATCATCCACAGCCTGCCAAATGAAGCTCCCTAGACGATTAAACCAATTGAAGATAGGAAATTAAGCTGGCAATGTCTATTTTCAACAAGATCAGTGAAAGTCCATATTTCACATCCTGTGGTACTTACAATTGTCTACATGAATGCATGTGTGATAAGAATAATCACCACAAATAATGAGATTATGGCACAGTGAATATTTGGTAGAATAAACCAATTGTTGTTTATTAGAGCAGATTAAAATTGGCCTAAATGCTGCATTGCTGTAAAACACATCTCTAGAATAATAATCTCTAGAATATCTGGGGCATTTCAACAGCTTGTAAACGTGAACTCTGAGCTTGAACCCTACTTACAGAGAACAATTCTACAGTACATTGATCTTCATGCCTTATTACTTTAAAGTTTATTTTAAAACCAAGAAACATTCATGAGACATTTTGAAAGAGGTTTTTGAGAAAATAAGTTTCTTATGTGGGAACAGAGAAGGAATCGCAAAATTTGTGCTGTAAGAACAGAGATTAATCAAGTGAGGCCGATCCACTTGATGGATGTGATGGAGTGATGAGGCAACACAGAATCTTTGCACTATGTCACCAAAAACTACATGTATGCTTCCCTATAATTTGGACTACTGCATGATCAGGCATGTAGTCATGCATGCATATAAGGCAGGGATCTTCAAACTTGGCCCTTTTATGACTAATGGACTTCAACTCCCAGAATTCCTCAGCCAGGCACACTGGCTGAGGAATTCTGGGAGTGGAAGTCCACAGGTCATAAAAGGGCCAAGTTTGAAGACCCCTGATATAAGGGATAACAGCAGAGAAAAGGAGGGAAGTCCTAACTAGTAATTCACTTCCCCTGGGTATATGACATTACTTGACATTACTATGGAATATAGTATTGTTTCCATTTTTCAAAATTTAACACCCAGAAATACAGTTTGCTTCTAAAATGATTTTTCCCCCCTTGTTCCTTCCACAGAGGGAAGACATGCAATGAGATGTTTGGGCAAGTTCACAGGATAAAGCATGAGAGTTCATATTCTTCTTTAGGGGAAAAAAAAGTGGTAGGAATTCACTGTGGAAGGATTTATTTAAAGGTGATTTAGGGTTGCTGATGGTTTTTCTGAGAAAACACTGGTGTTGGAAGATATTTTTGCTTGTTCTTTAAACACATAATTTGATGCTTTCATCATAGACAATTTTGTTGTTGTCCATACTTCAGAGGAGGCATTTAGGACATTTCTCCCCATCCTTGAAAGTAATTTTCTGACATATCCATGATTAGAGAGAGGAGGGAGGGAGGGAGAGAGAGCATGAAACCACCATAATAAAACATAGCATTATCATTAGTGGTTGACGATCATAATAGGGTAGAGTTTACACACAGAATAACAGAATTCAGTAACATTTAAGGACACAGATTTGTCTTTGTTATCTAATAAGTAATCTGAGTAAAACAAATCAGAATACCCTGGGAATTTCCCTGAGAAGGGAAATCAATTGCAAAAGAGGGTTCCTATATAATTGGCAGTTCTACATGAGCTGTAGATTTATTTATTTATTTATTTTTATATCCCACCTTTATTATTTTTATAAACTCAACTCAAAGGTGACTCTAGGACGGTCTTTGCAGAGTGGGCTGGCCGTCCAGAACAATATAATCTTCTATTGGTTATGCTTTGACAAAAAGCATAAAATATCTTCAATCCTAATGAAGGTTATTTGTAATGAATAGTGCCAAGAATCACAGCCAGCTCATTTAAAATTGTGCTTGCATCATATTTTCCATTGAAAAATGGAATGGTTCAAGCAATTCGCTTTCTAAAGGGGAAACTTGAGAAACTTAAGATATTCGTCAAGCTTTAATCTCAGTGGGGGAGGACATTATTTAGCGCCTATGTAGAAAAAAGGTTTGCTGAAGGAGGGGGCCTAATGAAAATACGTTTCATCTCTTTTTTATGTATATCATGGCATCATAGACAAGTATGACTCTTGCAAAGCTTGTTTTGAGATTTTTGTAAAAAAAAGAATTCCCACACTCAGTAAATAGCTAAGTTGAAAAGCAAGGTTTTACACTTAGGCAGGAAAAATCAAATGTACAAGTACAGGGTTTCCTGCTTGAGCAGGGGGTTGGACTAGATGACCTCCAAGGTCCCTTCCAACTTTATTATTATTATTACTATTATTATTACTATATTATTATTATTACTACTACTACTACTACTACTACTACTACTACTACTACTATTATTAAGATTAGGCGAAACCTGGTTTAAAAACAGTAACTGTGAGAGGGACCTTGGAGTCCTAGTGGACGATGACTTAAATATGAGCCAGCGGTGTGCGGCAGCAGCCAAAAAAGCTAATACAATCCTTGGTTGTATAAACAGGGGTATAGAATCAAAATCACATGAAGTATTAGTACCGCTTTATAAAGCCTTAGTAAGGCCACACCTGGAATACTGCATCTAGTTTTGGTCACCACATTACAAAAAAGATGTCAAGACCTTGGAAAAACTGCAAAGAAGAGCAACTGAGATTATTAAAAACCTGGAAACTAAAACATATGAAGTATGGTTGCAGGATTTGGGTTTGGTTAGTCTAGAGCAGGCATATCAAGCTCGCGACATCACGTGATGTCGCGTGATGTATCAGGACTTTTTCCCCATTGCTGGCAATGGGGTTGGTGTGGTTTCAGCGTGACGCATCCGGCCCATGGGCCAGAAGTTTGACATGCCTGGTTTAGAGAAAAGAAGGACTAGTAGGGACATGATAGCAGTATTCCAGTATTTGGGAGGTTGCCACAAAGAGGAGGGAGTCAACTTATTTTCCAAAGCACCAGAAACAATGGATGGAAACTAATCAAGGAGAGAAGAACCTGGAATTAGGGAAAAAACTTCCTAACAGTGAGGACAATTAACTGGACAGTCATTTGTCATAAATAGTGTAGGGTCTCCTGCTTGGGTGGGGAGTCAGGCTAGATGACCTACAAGGTCCCTTCCAACTCTGTTATTCTAATTCTAATTCAGAAGTTGTAGGTGCTTCATCAGTGGAGGTTTTTAAGAGGAGATTGGACAGTCACTTGTCTGAAATGGTGTAGGGTCTCTTACTTGAGCAGAGGGCTGGACTAGAAGACCTCTAAGGTCCCTTCCAGCTCTATTCCGATTGAAATGTTACCAATGCAACAAGAGCTCCAGTTATATGAAAGAGTTTCCATCATAGGACAGGACCTGGGCCCTAGTTTAATACCTCACATTTCTCAAGGAGACCCTAAAATTATTCAGTTTGTAGTGTTGTTCTGTCTCAGCTGACTACTATCAATTGCATTACAGGTAGCCCTTGACTTATAATGATTCATTTAGTGACTATTCAAAGTTACAGTGGTACTGAAAAAAGTAACTTACGACTGTTTTTTCCACACTTACAATTGTTGCAGCATCCATACAGTCATGTGATCAAAATTCAGACATTTAGCAACTGGCTCGTGTTTATGACGGTTGTAGTATTCCGGGGATATGTGATCACCTTTTGACAAGCAAAGCTGGCTGAGGAATTCTGGGAGTTGAAGTCCACAAGTCATAAAAGGGCCAAGTTTGAAGACCCCTGAGCAAAGACAATGGGGAAGCCAGATTCATTTAACAACTGTGTTACTAACTTAACAACTGCAGTGATTCACTTAACAACTGTGGCAAGAAAAGTTGTAAAATGGGACAAAATTCACTTTACAACTGTCTTGCTTAGCAATAGAAATGTGGGCTTAATTGTACTCATGAGTTGAGGACTACCTATACTCAAATTGTTGTCAAAATAAGTATGTAAGAACACGCTTCTGCTTACTTCGTTATATAAGAATTTGGTTTATCACGAGGAACATAATAGTAAATTGATTACAGTGGGAATAGCAAAGTGAGAAGAGAGAGGGGCAGGAATGATTGTCTGCCAAATACATGTATATTAAATGCAATAGTGAGTAACTGGTATGAAAGGAGTCCATAGTAGTAATTTGGCCATATAAAGAGAATGAAAGAGGATCACATTGCAAAAACAAACATATGAAGAAAAAGTAAATGAGCCATGAAGAAGCAGAAACTCAAAAAGTAGTGAAATGAGAAATTTATGGAACAAATAGTAATGTATGAATTGGTTTATAGGCATAGATCATTCGTGGCTTTGGGGTGGATTTCCATCAGTACGCTGATGACACTCAGCTGTACATTTCCACCCCAGGCCACCCCAACGATGCCCTTGACGTGATGGCCCGTTGCCTGGAGGCCGTACGGGTCTGGATGGGGAAGAACAGACTCAGGCTCAACCCTTCCAAGACCGAGTGGCTGTGGTTTCCGGCGCCTCGGCANCTTACAATTGTCTACATGAATGCATGTGTGATAAGAATAATCACCACAAATAATGAGATTATGGCACAGTGAATATTTGGTAGAATAAACCAATTGTTGTTTATTAGAGCAGATTAAAATTGGCCTAAATGCTGCATTGCTGTAAAACACATCTCTAGAATAATAATCTCTAGAATATCTGGGGCATTTCAACAGCTTGCAAACGTGAACTCTGAGCTTGAACCCTACTTACAGAGAACAATTCTACAGTACGTTGATCTTCATGCCTTATTATTTTAAAGTTTATTTAAAAACCAAGAAACATTCATGAGACATTTTGAAAGAGGTTTTTGAGAAAATAAGTTTCTTATGTGGGAACAGAGAAGGAATCTCAAAATTTGTGCTGTAAGAACAGAGATTAATCAAGTGAGGCTGATCCACTTGATGGATGTGATGGAGTGATGAGGCAACACAGAATCTTTGCACTATGTCACCAAAAACTACATGTATGCTTCCCTATAATTTGGACTCTTGCATGATCAGGCATGCAGTCATGCATGCATATAAGGCAAGGATCTTCAAACTTGGCCCTTTTATGACTAGTGGACTTCAACTCCCAGAATTCCTCAACCAGGCACACTGGCTGAGGAATTCTGGGAGTTGAAGTCCACAAGTCATAAAAGGGCCAAGTTTGAAGACCCCTGATATAAGGGATAACAGCAGAGAAAAGGAGGGAACTCCTAACTAGTAATTCACTTCCCCTGTGTATATGACATTACTTGACATTACTATGGAATATAATATTGTTTCCATTTTTCAAACTTTAACACCCAGAAATACAGTTTGCTTCTAAAATGAATTTTCCCCCTTGTTCCTTCCACAGAGGGAAGACATGCAATGAGATGTTTGGGCAAGTTCACAGGATAAAGCATGAGAGTTCATATTCTTCTTTAGGAAAAAAAAAAGTGGCAGGAATTCACTGTGGAAGGATTTATTTAAAGGTGATTTAGGGTTGCTGATGGTTTTTCTGAGAAAACACTGGTGTTGGAAGATATTTTTGCTTGTTCTTTAAACACATAATTTGATGCTTTCATCATAGACAATTTTGTTGTTGTCCATACTTCAGAGGAGGCATTTAGGACATTTCTCCCCATCCTTGAAAGTACTTTTCTGACATATCCATGATTAGAGAGAGGAGGGAGGGAGGGAGAGAGAGAATGAAACCACCATAATAAAACATAGCATTATCATTAGTGGTTGACGATCATAATAGGGTAGAGTTTACACACAGAATAACAGAATTCAGTAACATTTAAAGACACAGATTTGTCTTTGTTATCTAATAAGTAATCTGAGTAAAACAAATCAGAATACCCTGGGAATTTCCCTGAGAAGGGAAATCAATTGCAAAAGAGGGTTCCCTATATAATTGGCAGTTCTACATGAGCTGTAGATTTATTTATTTATTTATTTTTATATCCCACCTTTATTATTTTTATAAACTCAACTCAAAGGTGACTCTAGGATGGTCTTTGCAGAGTGGGCTGGCCATCCAGAACAATATAATCTTCTATTTGTTATGCTTTGACAAAAAGCATAAAATATTTTCAATCCTAATGAAGGTTATTTGTAATGAATAGTGCCAAGAATCACAGCCAGCTCATTTAAAATTGTGCTTGCATCATATTTTCCATTGAAAAATGGAATGGTTCAAGCAATTCGCTTTCTAAAGGGGAAACTTGAGAAACTTAAGATATTCGTCAAGCTTTAATCTCAGTGGGGGAGGACATTATTTAGCCCCTATGTAGAAAAAAGGTTTGCTGAAGGAGGGGGCCTAATGAAAATACGTTTCATCTCTTTTTTATGTATATCATGGCATCATAGACAAGTATGACTCTTGCAAAGCTTGTTTTGAGATTTTTGTAAAAAAAAAAAGAATTCCCACACTCAGTAAATAGCTAAGTTGAAAAGCAAGGTTTTACACTTAGGCAGGAAAAATCAAATGTACAAGTACAGGGTTTCCTGCTTGAGCAGGGGGTTGGACTAGATGACCTCCAAGGTCCCTTCCAACTTTATTATTATTATTACTATTATTATTACTATTATATTATTATTACTACTACTACTACTACTACTACTACTACTACTACTATTACTACTATTATTATTAAACCAGGCGAAACCTGGTTTAAAAACAGTAACTGTGAGAGGGACCTTGGAGTCCTAGTGGACGATGACTTAAATATGAGCCAGCGGTGTGCGGCAGCAGCCAAAAAAGCTAATACAATCCTTGGTTGTATAAACAGGGGTATAGAATCAAAATCACATGAAGTATTAGTACCGCTTTATAAAGCCTTAGTAAGGCCACACCTGGAATACTGCATCTAGTTTTGGTCACCACATTACAAAAAAGATGTCAAGACCTTGGAAAAACTGCAAAGAAGAGCAACTGAGATTATTAAAAACCTGGAAACTAAAACATATGAAGTATGGTTGCAGGATTTGGGTTTGGTTAGTCTAGAGCAGGCATATCAAGCTCGCGACATCACGTGATGTCGCGTGATATATCAGGACTTTTTCCCCATTGCTGGCAATGGGGTTGGTGTGGTTTCAGCGTGACGCATCCGGCCCATGAGCCAGAAGTTTGACATGCCTGGTTTAGAGAAAAGAAGGACTAGTAGGGACATGATAGCAGTATTCCAGTATTTGGGAGGTTGCCACAAAGAGGAGGGAGTCAACTTATTTTCCAAAGCACCAGAAACAATGGATGGAAACTAATGAAGGAGAGAAGAACCTGGAATTACGGAAAAACTTCCTAACAGTGAGGACAATTAACTGGACAGTCATTTGTCATAAATAGTGTAGGGTCTCCTGCTTGGGTGGGGGGTCAGGCTAGATGACCTACAAGGTCCCTTCCAACTCTGTTATTCTAATTCTAATTCAGAAGTTGTAGGTGCTTCATCATTGGAGGTTTTTAAGAGGAGATTGGACAGTCATTTGTCTGAAATGGTGTAGGGTCTCTTACTTGAGCAGAGGGCTGGACTAGAAGACCTCTAAGGTCCCTTCCAGCTCTATTCCGAATGAAATGCAACAAGAGCTCCAGTTATATGAAAGAGTTTCCATCATAGGACAGGACCTGGGCCCTAGTTTAATACCTCACATTTCTCAAGGAGACCCTAAAATTATTCAGTTTGTAGTGTTGTTCTGTCTCAGCTGACTACTATCAATTGCATTACAGGTAGCCCTTGACTTATAATGATTCATTTAGTGACTATTCGAAGTTACAGTGGTACTGAAAAAAGTAACTTACGACTGTTTTTTCCACACTTACAATTGTTGCAGCATCCATACAGTCATGTGATCAAAATTCAGACATTTAGCAACTGGCTCGTGTTTATGACTGTTGTAGTATTCCGGGGATATATGATCACCTTTTGACAAGCAAAGACAGGGGTCTTCAAACTTGGCCCTTTTATGACTTGTGGACTTCAACTCCCAGAATTCCTCAGCAAAGCTGGCTGAGGAATTCTGGGAGTTGAAGTCCACAAGTCATAAAAGGGCCAAGTTTGAAGACCCCTGAGCAAAGACAATGGGGAAGCCAGATTCATTTAACAACTGTGTTACTAACTTAACAACTGCAGTGATTCACTTAACAATTGTGGCAAGAAAGGTTGTAAAATGGGACAAAATTCACTTTACAACTGTCTTGCTTAGCAATAGAAATGTGGGCTCAATTGTACTCATGAGTTGAGGACTACCTATACGCAAACTGTTGTCAAAATAAGTATGTAAGAACACGCTTCTGCCTACTTCGTTATATAAGAGTTTGGTTTATCACGAGGAACATAATAGTAAATTGATTACAGTGGGAATAAGCAAAGTGAGAAGAGAGAGGGGCAGGAATGATCATCTGTCAAATAAATGTATATTAAATGCAATAGTGAATAACTGGTATGAAAGGAGTCCATAGTAGTAATTTGGCCATATAAAGAGAATGAAAGAGGATCACACTGCAAAAACAAACATATGAAGAAAAAGTAAATGAGCCATGAAGAAGCAGAAACTCAAAAAATAGTGAAATGAGAAATTTATGGAACAAATAGTAATGTATGAATTGGTTTATAGGCATAGTGATAGCAAATGCAGTGGATGCGGGCATTTGCAAAGATAGAAAGTTATGGAAAACTTCAGTGAATAGTGGTGGTCTGACCTAATTTTTGCTATGTTTCCATCTCTTTTTATTATATTATGCCTTTAGTTTGTTTGGTTTGCATTTTTTTTTACTTCTTTCCTGCACGTTGAATAATGTTACTAATCCCAAAAGGATCAGCATGAGAGGTGAGCCTGTGTGTATGTATAGAATAGATTCTGGCCAGTATTTCCAGCAGAATCAATTAAAGAGCACAAGTTTCAGTACTATTTAGTACAGTCTATACTAATGGGTAGAAATTTCAGTTCTGTTTTAAAACAGAGGAAAAGTTTATTTTGCAGGACAATGGATTAAAAGCAGTAGCAGTTTGGTCCTGTGGGAACTGTGACATTTAGAAAAGTCACACATGCTCAACACTGAGAAAGGATGTCAAAAAAGGAAACTCTAAAGGTGGAGGGCAGCACTGCCCATATAGTACTGTAGTCATTGTCCTCGACAGCTGAGTCAACTAAGATAATAAAAAAGGGAGGAATTAGAGACACACCAAAAATATGGGAAAAGAGGGACTAAATTCATACCAGTTCAGTGGAGCACGGTGGCCAAAGGGTAAAAGCTTATCCAGTTACTAGTTGATGATAATTAAACTGTGCGTTTGATGAATTCTGGTTCAACAGTATTGCATGCAATATGAATCCCTGAATCATAGGGTTGGAAGGGACCTTCTATTGTTTCTTCCCACTTCTCCTTCTCACTACAATTAGAACTGCTAGGACAGTGGTGGCGAACCTATGGCACGGGTGCCAGAGGCGGCACTCAGACCGCTCTCTGTGGGCACGCGCACCGTCGCCCCAATCCTAGGCCTTCATCTGGGTTTTATAAAACCTTTTCACTTTAAGCCTTCGCCGCTGTGCAGTGGCGTAGCGTGGGTTGTCAGCACCCGGGGCAAGGAACTCCCCCCCTCCACAGTGGGCGGCGTCGGCGACCCGGCGGCTCGGATCGGATTCGCACAGCCAGCACTGCAGAGAGAGTGAGTGAGCCAGGCAGGGGCAGAGAGCTGTGAGTGCGAGCGCGCCCCCCCAGATGTTGCACCCGGTGCGGCCGGCCCCCCCTGCACCCCCCACGCTACACCTCTGCCGCCGTGTGCAAAAAAAAAGTTCAACCAATCAGTCAATTTCAACTTCTTGCGGGAAAAAAAAAGATCTTGCAAAATTGGAATTGATTGA